>NC_050513.1:7132977-7174020 GCF_002922805.2 Oryzias melastigma
AAATCGGAATTCAGGAGATTGTGACAAAAATCGTGATTAATATTGTTAGAAATATTAAATACAATGCTGAGATAAGACAGTATGAGTTGGATAATTTTATCATAGTCATAAAGTATTGAATTTATTCCAACTCAATCGTACAGGGGACCAAAATCCAAAACACACATTAGGTCGTCAGCTGAACAGGATAAACATTTATTGAACACTCTAAAACTAAATTTTTAAAACTTTAAAACCATAGCTTTTTAGCATTGTTATAAGCTAGATATATAGCATTACCTGCAATAATACTAGTGTGAATACTAGTCTGAAGATGCTAGTGATAAGTGAAGATGATGACATTGATGGCTAAAAACGCTGAAGCTGGTAGCTGAAAACGCTGAAGCTAATAGGTGAAAATGCTAAAGCTCATAGCCAGCTAAATGCCAAATTAGCCTAAAAAATAAACTTAGCCAAAAAAGCTAACAGGTTGCTGAAAAAAAACAGCTAAACTTCGAAATGGCCTTAAAAAAAATACAAATGTTGGCTGAATTTGGTTGCGACTCTCCGCTATAACTGCGATGTACTTCTGACTGGTGTTTATACTTTTTAAGCAATGCGATCGTGTTCTGCATTTATTTTTAACATGATCAGCATCCCACTCAGACACTTGCAGCATCTGCGAGGCTGCGAGCGCGCAGGTACATGAAAGATAGAGGAGGAAACGACGAGTTTGTCCGCTTAACAGAAGCAGGGAATACAAAGACGACAACATTAAATTTAAAAAAGGAACAAATTGCATTTTCCAGTGCTGTAAGATATGAGAAAGAAGACATGTTTTTCCAGCAACTTGCTGTATTTTCTATCTAGTTGTCCACTCTCTGTCTCTCTCTGTGTGGGAAGTTTGGTATTTCCAAGATATTTTTCTGGACAGTTTTTTGCAAAGTCACGTACTCTAATCGCTGAAATAAATTAATGTTAAAAGATGCGATTAGCATGCGATTGCTCTCTGGGCGTAACATTTCAGTCGCAGGTGACATCATCAGCAGGTGTAACATTCTGCAGCGACTGAAGCGATTCAGCTCCAATGGCCGTGCGACCACTGCGACTCGAGCGATTACGAATCATGTGGATGTATAAACCAGCCTTTAGTCTAACTCCAAAACCGCCTAAAAAAACAAAAAAAGACTAAATTGGCCAAAACAGCTGAAATATAAGCTAAACTACAAAATAGCTTAAAAACTCTTAGTAAATGCCAAGATAGTCCAAAAAGCCAGCAGAATGCCAACTTTTAAAACTTTAAAACCGTAACTTTGTAACATAAATATGAATAACGAAAAAAGGCAGGAATGTTATTCCAGAACTAATCAACTTAAACCTTAAATAACTTTGAATATTTTACTCTCCATAAAATAGATTTTGTCAAAATTAAACAATATAACAGATAACATTGGGCCATTAATAATAAAATAAAATGATCTGGAGGGATATAATTACCCAGACGTGATTTAAGCCATAGTCATATTCAACCAGACAGGGGTTGACTTTTACAGGTGCAACTGGTTTTTGTGCTGTCCAATCCCATGGAGGATCGTAAAGAGGAGCAGCCGCATCTTTAAGGACGTGAAAATGGAATATACCATTGTCATTCATATGGTAAGTGTATTGTGACCGATTTGTTAGGCTAATGTAAGTTGCCTTACAGGTGATGCTGTCAAAGTAGGGCTGTGGATCGTTACTTGGGTGGTGATCCGATTCAATTCACGAATCAATCTTAAAGATTCACAGACCAATCCAAAATTCCTTCTTTTTTATATGTCTTTTTACTAGATTGATGACATTTAAAGTTATCTGTATTAAATCACATTCAATTATAACTTTACTTAGAATAGAAGATCAGAATCAACAAAGCTAATAAGAAATGGTGTATGTCACTTTAAACAAGTTTTTTTTTAATATTTTTTGTCATCTTTCTGGTTAAGTTCAGGGGTAACACAACTTAAACATCACTGTTGTTTGGATCATTGAACGACAAATCCTTAAAATATTCTCCACAGTTTTAACATCCTCAAAATTCTTCTACACTTAAAGTTCTAAGTATTACATATTGGTGCAAAGCAGTTATAAAAAGTCACTTTTTCCGCAGCAGAATCAGCTGATTTACGATGATTACATCCGCACTTCCCTACTGTGCAGCGTTGATATGTGCAGGCTGATTTTAAAGACTGGGGCTAAAGCTGCGGGTTTAAAGCTAATATGTTTTTCAGAACTTATTTCAGAAAGTGGGATTTCAGTCTATTTTTTTTAATGGAAAATAGAACTCAATAGTTTTACTTTGAAAATAGGGAACTTCACCAACACTTTATTTTGAAGACTTGTTTACTTCCAGTGAAAGTGGCACTACACATTTGGCTTTTTTTTGTAAAAATACACTCTAAGTCCAGCAGTATTCTGGCCCGTTCCCAAAATGCATTTTTGCCACACCCTACCATATTCATAAAGATTGCAATTGCTCTCAAATTTTTGGGACTAAATGTTGCATGCATGGGTGTTCAAATGATGCATAGGTGCGCGTTGGAACCCCGTAAGATGCCCACACAAACAACTCGGATTGTCTAATTTCCTCATTTCAAGCACACACTAATCACTTCAACAGCTCTAAGGGGCCCTTTGTGCAGAGTAGGGTTTGGGAAAATGAGAAATCTTCATCTCACCAACTTTATCCTTACTTACCCTTAAGTGTTGTACAACTGTTCGCTATGACCTGTAGCCCGCAGCATGCCCATAGGAAAAATGTGCATGAACTTTTGTACTGGATGGGCTCACTGAATGACATTTGATCTTAAAATTTAGTGGAGGCCACCTGCGTTGCCCCTATAAACGTACCCATTTTTTGCGAGACAGCCCGTATTCACCCACCTGGGCAGTTGTGACTAAGTCATTTAGAGGAAAAAAAGCAGCATGCTGATGTAGGTGTTATGGAGATGTGAGCAGGAGCTTTTCGGAAAGAGTATAAGACATGGATTACAGTGTTTAAGAACACCTAGGGTGGCCATGCTTCCTTAATTAAAGTGTCTCTGCACCCCAGTCAATAATTACCTGTTTTATTTTTTTCCTACTTACGTATTTTTCTTTTCTCAGTTACTTCACCATTTAATCTTCAGGACTAATCAAGAATTATTCAAGACTTATCGTTCTAATAAAGAAAGCTTTTTACAATTTTGTGCTACCATGAAATAAATCTAAATAATGTAAATTTAAATCCTAGTGAGGTGTACAGTGAGGTCACTGTAGACCACCAGACAGAGATTGCCTCAGAGCCTGGACTCAGAAAACAAGACGCACACTTAGCATGTCACCTCACAGCGAGGCGTCTGAAGGAGCAGTGCAGCAGCTGGGCCTGCGCCAAAAGCAACAGAATTCCTTCAGCCTGGAATGCCTCCTTGATTAATATAGAAAACAGAGTCTGGCTTGAGCTCATTTAGGGTAGAAGTGTGGCACTTTCCTGCTAGTTAAGTTACCTGTCAGAATAACGAGGTACCTCTGCCTCCAGGAAGGAAGAACCTGGTGTTTAAGCTGGACCACATAAGCTAATATACGAGCAGGATCAGCTTTTAATGTATCCGTCTCAAAAAAGACAACATTTTGGATTATGTGAATTATTAACCAAACAAAAGAAGTGCAGAGCAACTCATAAATTGAAGATATAAAAAATATCAACGCTTATTTTCTTTTACAAAATAGAACTGAAGGGAGCTTCTAACAATTTGTTGCAATTCCATAGACTGTCATTTAAACCCAAATTTTTGTCAATGTCCCACACAAGTGTTCTAGGACTCAAACATGTACATGGTAACACAAAAACTTTAACGCTAACATATAAATACATCACAGATTAGAATTTAATTAGCAAAAATTATTGATAAAGAAAATAGAAAAATTCTTGATGGAGGAATAAGCCTCTGCTGATATCCCATCATGCCTTTTTTTATACTCTGTCGCGCTAGCTTACACCCCCTTTCAACCCCAAGCTAACATTAGTGAAACAGCAAAAATGGCAAGCAATATTAGAGCTATCCAGACGTACAGTTTTAAGCAAGATGGCAGCTGAGAAAAGGAAAATAAAGGTGTATCTTTTTGGATGCATCATAGTGGAGTGGGGCAGGGAGACTATGGCCCTCCCATTTCAGTTCCTGCATCACAACTGAGAACTTTTTCAAATGGCATTTATTAATCTGGTCCTGATCCATTACAATTTGAATGAAGGAATACTCAGAAAGTTGTTTTGTTCTTTATTTATTTATTTTATAGATGTCGTCCTTCATAAGAAAACGCTACAAGAACATGTGAAAAACAGTAAAAACACAATTCTGATTTGAGTCGGTCTTTAGCAAAATTCACATAGTTTTCTACTGTTAAATGTCATTTTCTTTTTTCAGATATTAACAATATCCTCATCAATGTTATGCTTTATTTTAAAATGTTCAAATCAGTGATACGGAATGATTTGCAGTTGTTTTTTTTACTGCAGACGTCATTGATTTAGAGCTCCATTTTGTATGTTTATCTTTGTGGATTTAAGATGTTTACGAAGTGTCTGTTTAGACACTTAGTGAACTTAACCATTTTCAGAAGGATACTGAAATAAAACTTCTAATCTGTAGGTTGTAAAGTACACTAAAGTTTGGGCAAACATAGTTTATTTGTGACGAAATTAATAATTTAATATATGTTGCTCTGTTAATAGCGGCTAATTATCATATTATTAGCAGGTCTTTCAGAAGGACATTTTATTATGAGGAAAACCAAATTATATTGGTAGTTTTTGGAAACGGCTCCACAAAAATACATTTAAAATGTAATAAAAACACCTGCTAAAATTCTACTGATTTTAATGCTGTAAAGATGACCACTACACGTAGAAACCCAAATAAGATAGCAACCACATTCTTTTCCCTCCATTCTTGGTCAAATTTCTCTCTGAATCTCTTTTTGATTATTGTACTTTTGGGATGTTTGTGTTAAATATTTATTTGTTTTAGTTTCAGCCTATGAAGTAACAATATTGGGTTTCCATGAAACAAATAAGAGGAACAGTGTCAGATTGTATTATTGGTTGTGATTAATCATAATAGTGTTGCTCAGATTCTTTATTGTATTTTTATTAATATTAATATTATTTTACAATGTTGGATAACCACCAAATGTCCAGTTTTTGAGAAGTGATGTCAAATGGTTCTAGAGTATTTGGACTTGAAAGACAACAGGAAGTGAGACAAATGTGTTCAATGTTTTTGATGATCTATTCAGCAAAGAACAAATGTGTGGTGTTGAATCAAAGAAACCACAACTGTTATAAATTTCACAACCATTGTCCTTAAAAATGTCAAAGCCATAAGGCTTCACTGACACTTGTTAAGTTCATCATATTTGTTCAAGTAACTATTTGCAAGACGCTACACTTTGCAGATGAAAATGCTGCAATCTAAAAACATTACTTACTGAGATATGCAGAATTTCTTAGGGGATTTCCTCTAGAAATCTTTTCTCTGTAAAGACAAGAGTTTAAAGTCATGTCCACGCTGTGGTTTTGAAATGTTCTAGTTCACTTTTTACCTGGGTGTTCGTAAGAAACAGCAGCAGCTTTTCATTTTCCGAGAAGCTGCGTACAAAAGCAGTTGAGCGCTGTTTGTTTTCCAGTTGCTACAGGGAGCAGCAGTGTCATTGTCTAGTCAGGAAGACAAGCAGGGACAACTTTTTACTGTTATTGAAAACAAACAGATACAAAGACGGAAAGGGGCTTTTCTACATGAAAATAGATTCTTACCATGTGACAGACCTGCAGGGCCTGACTTAGTATGTGAAGGGTCAAGATTCTGCAAACAAAGGGAACAAGATACTCTTCCTCAGAAATCTTACCATGACAACAGAAGATCCGCACCCATAATAATCCACATGTATATGCTGAAGTGGACCGTCTTACCTCACAGGCAAGGAGCACCAGTGACACAACAAAGTAAAAAAAAGAAGAAAACCTGTGGACACAAGTATAAGAAACCCTGACAACTCGGATTGAAAACAGACTTCCATGTCTGGTTTAAGATAACTCGGTGAACTCAACTTCTTATCCAGGAGATCCTAAGCGGAACTAGAAGGACATCTTTGTCAGTCCAACAGTCAAAATAAAAACAAAAATATATTAATAGTTGAGTTTGTTTAGGAAGATACTTCAGAGCAAAGCAACACGTAGACACCAATTCATGTTAACATTATAGCAACACTTGGTGATGGTAGTTTGATGGTGTGAGGTTGGCTTCAGGATTTTGAGGGTCTGTCATACCAAATAGAAGATGGACTTGGGCTTGGTGCAAAAAAAAAAAAAAAGATTAATAAAGATTAATTAAACATGCTAAACCGTTTAGAACATCACCTAGTTCCAACAAGTGCGGTGCTAGCCAAAACAATCTTTGACCAGAATCAGGGATGGAACAAATCCAAAAAAAAAAGCAAACTACATCGTACCGCCAGTCTTGTGGCGTTATATATTAACCCTTTAATACTGAAGCTGTCACCAGGGACAACACAATAATACATGCTCTTTGAACTACAGTAAATCAGTTAATTCAAGTCATTCAAACGGATTCTGAGATGTTGCACAACAGCACAAAGCTGCTTTTCTCAGCTTAAGAATTACGTAAATTGTGTAATTTAAAGAATGTCAACACCAGAGCTAAAGTTGTAGTATTAAAGAGTTAAACCAACTTCTCACAACACCATGATACATTATCCAACTTTTTCATGATGTACACAATTATTAGATTTTTACTGTATGTAGGGGCAGGAATCTTTAGACACCTCCCGATTAAATTTGATTAAAAATCACAATTCAATTATGAAACAATTATCAATGCGTCTTTAATTTATGTATTTTATTTTTCTGTTCACCACAGACCAATATTATTTTGTTTCCTCCACCAGTATAGACAAGATAAAAATACTTGTTTAGCTTTTATTAAGAATCATAAGTAATGCATCTAATAATCAATTCCCCCCTTTAAGGTATGGTCCTCAAAAACCCATCTGCATTCACATGACAGTGAACCACATCAAATAGACCATCATTCCCAAGCAAACCAGAGTTCTCTTGTTCGGTCCACACAAGAGTTTTCAAACGAAAACCGAATCTGGCACTGGGAATGTGGTTGTAAATCTTATTTAAACAGTCAAACAACGTTGAACAGACCTTCTGATATCTCTTAATTAAAACAACTCTGCATAGAAAAGTGGAACTAAATTCCTTCCACTGTCATGCCACAAACTCAGTGCTGACTGTCAGAAAGGGAAGTTTGGAGAGTAATTATTTATTGAGGAAGAACCAGTAATCACCTTAAATCTTGTTTTTTTTCCCCATATGACATAGAAATCTGTTCTGTATGTGTTCCTAGTATCTTTTTCGCAAATCGTTACATAAATTCGTGTTGCTGTATCCCTAAAAACACAGCCTGTGCACTTATGTTTGCTGCTCTCCCTCAAACACCCCCCTTCTGCTAAAGAGGAAGTTACTTATCAAGGATCTGATGTGCCTGTGCCAAGCTAAGCTTCATGTTGCTGCCACTCTAACCAAGCCAGTGTGTCATCTGTATGTGCCGCTGTGTGTGTGTTTTCCCCAGCTCATTCCTGTTTAGACTCACAAGCTATCGCACACGGACACACAAACACAGCAGCAAATGATTGCCAGTAAAGTTTGCTGTTGGTGTTGACAAAGCAGCCTCTGTTCTTCATTTTCTGCCCCCCCCTTTTCACTTCACGGCCCGGTCTCCTCCCACACATTTCATGGCTTCTCCCTCCTATATTCCGCTCTCTCTGCACCCCCCCACCTCCCCCCACCCTGCCTCTCTCCATTCTGTTTATGTCAACCCCCTCTAACCACCCCCCCCAACCTCCGTCCTCTCAATTCGGCTCACGTCTCTCCTCATATTTCGGATGTAGGGCAGGAAAAAGGAAACAGCGCCAAGCTCTGTTTGACAGGGGGAGAGCAGGGGCTGAGACTGCGGCAAAGGGACCTTTTTGAGGGGGTGTGAGTGAGTGTGTTGGTGCATAGTGAGCGGTGCAAGCTGTTGAGGGAGGAGGTGGAGGATGGGACTCCCACCCTCACAAACAAAAATAAGGATCCTTTTTAAATGTGGTGACTTGTGCAGAGCCGCTGGCAGGATTTTATTGGGGCTGCAAACATAAGTTACACAGTTATAACCTTTTACAGTTTGGCAGTTGTGAGAGGGTTGCCATGCTTGAACAAACAAGAAAAAAATGTACTACAAAATCCATTCACCTTATAGTTTGAGCTCAGAAAGAAGTTGGAGACACTAAATTGCTACATAAAGTGTAAAACAACTTAATATGGATTAAAATTTGCATCGGGCTCATATATTGGTTAAAAAAGGGCAATAAATTCAAAATTCCAACAAAAGACAAGAAGAACCACTCCAATGAAAACTGTTTTTGGTGTTTTTAACATGTTCATGTGGCATTTATCTGATGATGGGGGACATGTATAAAGAAAATTTAGCCTAAAATTTCATTTCTGAATATTTCTTTATTCAAATTATTGTGAATCAGGAGCAGCCGGAAAAAGGAAAGTTTTTGTTTAGTAGAAAATGTCCCAAGCAGGCCGAAAGCTCCCTGCTCCACTCCATTCTGATGCATCCACTTGCAGACAAATGGATCTATGCAGGTCATTTATGTTCCCGAGCTGGCATCCGGCCCAAAACTGTATAACTGGATATCTTCAAATTTTTGTTGCACCTGTAATGTTGGGTTGGGGTGTGAGAGGCTGCAAGCTAGAAGGAAAGTGTGTAAACAGAGAGCTCTCGGCTATGGGCGACGGGAATGAGGTACTGGGTTGCTCTGCCCCAATGGTCCCACCCACAACTTGAAGGCAAACTTCTAACGAACTACTGCCGCTTTGCAGAAACTATGTCCTAGCAATCAATACAGGCTAAAATTGGCATGATCCTAATGAAAACACCAGTGGGAACGCTTTTAGAATGCCTCAAAAGATCTTTAGAGGGGGTCTTGAAGAGCTTTAACAATGTCTTTTGGAAACTCCCCCATGAATGACCTACTACCAACTGTTACTCTTCAGTATATTCTAGTAATGAGAGCTGTATGGTTTTTGCTAAACTCCTGAGCGGTTATTAGTCCGTTGCAAGATCAAGCTCCTTCTTCCACATCCAGTGTCCCAAACTTTGAGACCCTTTTAAATAGAAACATCTCTCATCAAAACTTTTCAGTTCCTGGCAGTTGAATTAAACTTTTGGTCTTTATACCCAGTAGTTTGGACAACAAGTGCTAGTAATCCCAGCTCACTTTTAATTTATATTAAAATTGCATTCAAGACTTTGGGATCCTTTGTAGTTTATGTTTGATGTCTGTGTTTTATCTGTAACCTAACTGTGGCTAAAAAAAGTCATTCAATGACACTGATAGGTTGATTTTTTTTTGTTTTTTTTCGGGTGCATGTGATGAAGTGATATAGCCAATGGCTGCGCAAAACAAAAAGGGCAAAGCTGGTGCATCACAATGTGGATCAGCTTCTGTAGCATTGCAGGCTAAACGCAACAACTTTTGCTGGCTCTTTCTAACCAGTCAGAACCCAGATCTTGGTGTCTTACTCTAATCAACTCAGTTGGCACCATAGATCAAATACTAAAAATCAATGACAGCACACAATATGTCAACTTGTGGTGACGCCTTAAATTAAAGTCTGGTAATTACTGGAAATACTGCAGGGTTTATTCTGTGATAAAGTTGAACAATTTCCCATTAAGCTTAATTGAAGCTGACCTGTGACCTATGTAGTGGTGACTTCAGTTGCTTTTGTTTTCAAAACAGCCTCAAACAGGAAGTTAGGGGTGATAGCAACCGAAGAGAGTAGCATTCAATTGGCTCACTCCACTTTTAGAAAGGGAGCTATTTTCCAATAGTTTCATGACATTTTGTTGACTCTACTAAACTCCCTAAAATGCCAAAATGTATCACTTCAAAATAATCCCCATGTCAAGTATTTGGAAAGGCAAACAAATAGGACAACACAATGAATTTGTGACATTTAAAGACTGCAAAGTTTTTTTTTTAGAAAATGAAGAAGATAGAGACCCAGGGTTAAGTCATGTGGATGGATGGATCAATTGTTGGATTCTAGAGAAAGTGGGATGAGTAGTGAGAGATTGTAGGTCAGAATGTAAAGTTGGAATTAATTAGGGCCCATTGCAGGGCAAATGAATAGCTCATTGTTATCGGGGACAGACAGCCAGGAGGAACAATCTAGGCTTTGTGCTGAGTTCACCTCTCTGTCCCCCCTATTTCTTTCTCACTTTCTCTTAGATAAGCAGACGTGTTTCTTTATAAGACGGCATCTTCCAAAAACACATAATTATTGGAAAATGATTGCTGAAGTATACACAAAATATGTTGGAAGTTCCACAAAAAAAGCAGAAGTAGGTCTTTTCTATGTGACATTTGTTGGAATCATATAATGTGGTGCAACAAATAAGTATCCGTTCATATTTTTAAACACCCATGCAAGCTTTATTTGACATGTTTGTGTTGTGGAGAGACTGCAGGCTGTGTTTGAACTCAGTAGAGGGAGAAATGGAACAGGCAGGTGGCTCTTATCTCTGGAAGACAACAGCATGGGGACACTCGCTGCATTGTATTCTCTCGAACACACACACACATGAACACACTAAGATGAACACACTCCAGCACAGACTGGCTGGCTCTGTTCTAACCATCTGCTTCGGACAACAGGAGCCTTCCACTCTTCATCGGTGATGTATGGTGTCTGGCTGTTACTTGCCACCTCACCCTGCAGTCACAAGTTCAGCACTTCATCATAGAGGCACTAGAGGGTTACACTCCAGCACTAATTGCTATACGTTACACAACAGACATAGCTTGTTGGGATTAGAGTTGAAGACCATAACTCATGACGGCTGTATGCTTTGAATCGCTAGTAACTTGAAACAATAAAAAGAAAAACTATACCTATGTTAACAGCTAAACCACCTCTAGCTCTAGTCTAATCAATAGATCACACGTTTGTCAAAAATCCAAAAAGTGGACTATGTGAATGAAATCTGTAGAGGTTTGGTCTAAAAAGTCAAACTTTTGCATACCATGAAGTCCTCAAAGACCCCTAAATAGACAAGAATGGTGTCAGGATAGGAAATGCACTGAATTATGAAGTTTAAGCCTTTAGGGATCTAAATTATAGTCCCACTCCGATCATCTATATACCAATTTGATTATGCCATTTTTAGCCTAAATCCAAAAACGTGGTGCATCCTGCTGCAATTTCTGCACAGTTTTCCATTCAGGCCTTCTGCTCACCTGGCAGATGTGGCCAATGTGCCATAATTGGCACCAGCTAACTATTTAAGACAGAGGAGGCCTTACCAAGCCAGGCAGGGCGCAGAGCAGCAGGCTGGGTTAGTTTCTGTGGCGGTGGTTTGTTTCGTTCTTTTATACCCTTTTTGTCTTCAACAATCTTAAATTGCTGGGTTTGTTATGTTAATTGGGGGTTGGATCTTGGTAGTCTTGATTTGCAGGCTTTGTTTATTTGTTTTTTTTCTAGGTAGTTTTGGTTCGGCCGCCATTAGCAGGGTGCCACTGATCGACATGGCTGGGTCAGCAATCTCCATGACTTATTTTATTTTTTTGCCAAGGTTCTAGCTCCCTTTTGTTTTGTTTTATTAGTTTTTTTAACCAGGAAACTAATTATGTAATTTTTGTTCTTGTTCTCTCATTTTTGTGAACTGTGTTCCCTATTTGGTGTCCAATTTTCGTTATTGTCCCCTTTTGCCCCCCCCCTCCAACACTTGTCATTTTCGAGAGCATAGTAATAGTTTCAGTAGTTAATTAGTTGACCATTGGCGTAGAGTAACTTAGCTTTGTTTCCCATCATCCCTTTGTTCACTAGCTAAGCTATCCCACTAGCTTAGAGCCCCTCATAACTCCAACCTAACATTACAAACAAAAGCAGAAGTCTTACAAAACAAAAAATAAACAAATTCATCTGCTCCTGATTCACACCAATCTCAACAAAAAATAATCAGACAATTGTGAGCTTAATTTTCTTAATGTATGTCCTCCATCAAGAGAAATATGCCACAAGAACATGCTAAAAATGCCAAAAACAAGATTTTCACCAGAGTGGGTCTTTCAGGTTGATGACCAATGGTACTAGAGAATTCCTGCTTGTTTTCCATGTATCCCTGCTAGAGACACTTCTCATCACCTGGATTGTGTGAATTCAATCAATCAGAATCTAGAAGGATTACTTTAGAAACAAGCAGCGTGTTTGATTTCAGGAAGCAGGGTTGATCTGATTACACTTTTACACTGTCCCATTTGGTCCACATGGGATCATTTCCTTGGATAGTCTACTTTAATTGGTAAGTGCGAACTCTGATGTGTAAAAATAAACAAACCCTGGTTAGTCAAAAAAAAAAATAAATGAGTCTGTTGGCCTATCAACACATTTTGACAATGTTCAGATATATAAAGGTAGAAAATAATACTTTTCAGAGTAAAACTAAACAATTGCATTACGTTTTAAGCTCATTGGAACTCTATCTTAATTTGAAAAAACTCTAAAATTTATCTGGGAGACATTTTTAGGAGAAAAAAGTTTGTTTCATAAGTCTCTAAATATTACACCAAGCTACAACTGAAGTTTTCTTCCAGAGCTTTAAACCACAGAAATGTACTCACACTGATTTTCTAGCTAGAGACAAAAACAGATTTTCCTCCCTTCCTAGATTATTCTAACATAACTGAAAAATCTCTTAATTTTCTTTGGCCTTCAAGATCTGTCTCCAAGCGAACCAGAGATTATTTGTTTAGCCATTTTACCTGAGGGTAATCCAAGTATCAGAAAAAACCATCCTGCAACCTGTCTGCTCCATTGACATTGTGATAAGTGGAAAAGTAGTCTGGAAATGGAGCTGGGAAAAGTTTATGCAGTCTCTCCACCCTTGGTAATTGCATCCTCCAAGACGGCTATAATTAATCTTTGAGAAAACCTGTCAAATTATTAATAGGGCCCTTAAGCGATGGCCCTGAAAGGAGGCTACTGTTTAGAGGCAAAGGAGAGGGAGCAAAAGCATTAGGAGAGGCTGTTTACAGTGAAAATATGAAGAGGTCACTCTCCAGGAGTTCCACGAGTCCACATGTCAAGGCTCTCCACACAAGCAGTTAATGGGAATGCAGGTCTCTCCGGAAACCAGAGAGCTCCCACTCTAAACTTGAGATGTCATCGGGTATAAAGTAAGCTGCTCACCTCATTCCTAAAGGAAGATTTTTTTTTTTTTGTTTTTGTCGACACACCAAGCCCTGTGTGGTTTCAGAAGATGTTCATAATTCTTAGCATCCAAGTTCTGCAGCACTTAAGCCACACTCTCTAGTCCCTGTTCCACCACCCCCCACTGCCGGTGTGAACACAACCACCATTGTTCTCACAGGCTTGTCACCTCAAACCGGTCTCAATTTTGTAATCTCACAGACCTTATTGTGCATGTGACAAAGTCTAGATGTGCTGATACAAAATTTGGATTGTGGAAACATCCAAAGACTTCGGTTTTAGATGTATGAGAACGTAACGATTTTAGCTTGACTATTGTCGAACTTTTGCATCAAACTCATCAAACGCCAAAAAAAAAAAAAAATACAATCCAACACTGCTACACATTAGCCATGTTAGCAAATGTTTGCAACTCTGAAAAGATTTTGACAGAGTTCCATGTATCTCACAGAAACACTCCATCTGTAAAATCAACCAGATTTAATCCATATTTGGAGCTCTGGGTTATAAGGCACATTTTCGTTTTTGAAAAAAAATTAAAAGTGCAGCTTATAGTGCGGAGAATACATTAAAAACATCTTCAAAAACATCCAATTTGAAGAAGAAAACATGTTTTTTGACCAAATAAATCATAGTATTAGCAACAACAACAAAAACAAAGATAATATTATTATAATGAACAAAAGTGGTTCTCGAATAGAGCCCTAAATTAGAATGAAAGTACCGGACTAATGGGGTTAATACTTTAGAAAAACTGCAATTGATAAATAAAAAAAACGTATAGGATTCTAAAAATAATAATAAGGAAAAAAAAAATCTTTATTGTTTTGCTGGCATTTGTTACGAAAACTAAAGATCATTGTAATCTAAGAATTTATTGTTATACAATGGGACATGTGCAACGTGTCTACTAATAAAACAGATTGCAGATCTCTTTTTGTACTTCATAAAAGAGTCAAAATTCTGCATTTAACCGTCTTCTACACCTAAAACATTCAGGAAGAACACGAGCTCATACTATGATTTTAAAATAAAAGACTCGAAGAACTTCTCAACTTCATTTTTGATTTGTTCAGTTGTGCTGTTGGTATATTAATTGTAACTGACAGACCAGGTGGCATTCACAGGATAATGTCAATATTTGCTAACGTTGACTCTGTACAAGCTCTTGCACGTGTGAGTCACCGTGTTGCATGGGAACAAAGGATACAAGATACAGAGGAGAGACGAGGCTTTCAAAAAGCCAGAGATGTCTTTTAGCAAGAGGGATATGACATTGAGTAGAACAAATTTAGATGAATGTGTTGTACTGGCGCTGGTTAGCTGATGTTTTCAAGTGGGACTTTGAAAATGTGCAGCTAGGCTAACTTTAAGAACATTTGTAAATGTGATTTTATTTGACTCATCAGATAGAAAATGAATTATTCATGATATATCAAAGTACCGCGACACAAATGTAACAAGCTAACAGTCATACATCCAATTCCCTTTTTACCCACTATTGTACAAATTCTAATTTTCAAGTTTTGATTTGGAAAAATTGAATTGATAACCGCATAGTTCGTGGGTGTAAAATTTAATCGCAATTAAAACTAAATTTTTGAAACTTTTAAACCGTAACTTTTTAACATAATTATGAACTAGATATATAGAATTACCTGCAATAATGCTAGTGTGAATGCTGTAAGCTGAATTTGGACGCTGAAGATGCTAGTGCTGATAGCTGAAGATGCTGAAATTGATAGCTAAAAAAGCTGTAGCTGAAAACGCTGAGCTAATAGCTGAAAACACTGAAGCTGATAGCCAGCTAAATTATTAACTAAATGCCAAATTAGCCTTAAAAAAATCTTTGTGTAGCCAAAACAGCTAGCATGTAGCTGAAAAAAATATCTGAACTTCAAAATATCCCACAAACGAAAAAAGCCTAAATTAGCTAAAACAGCTAGCATGTAGCTGAAATATTAGCCAAACTCCAAAATAGCCTAAAAAAATCTTAATAAATGCCATAATATTCCAAAAAGCTAACAGAATGTCAAGTTTTAGAACTTTGAAAGCGTAACTTTTTAATATAATTATGAATAATAAAAAGGTAGGAATATTATTCCAGAATAAATCAACTTAAACCTTAAATAACTTTCAATATTTTAATCTCCATAAAATATATTTTGTCAAAAGTTAGAAATGAGCACAAGATGACATCGGGCCTTTAATAACAATAAAAAAAATGATCTGTAGGGCCGGATATAATTACCCAGAGGGCCGGATCCGGCCCCCGGGCCTTGACTTTGACACATGTGGTACAGGTAAAAATGTTATGACAACACTAACACAATATTAATGCAAGAAAATAAGAAGCCCTGACAGTATTTTAAACCCTCTGGGTGGGACCAATACGAGCTAGGTGAAGGTTAGCACAAAGTTTTGTAGTTTCTGCTAGTTTAGAGTTATTCAACGATTTTTCGCAATGTCTGACAAGGTACAAACGGCTAAACTATCTTTTAGGGTTTGTTCAGTCCACTGGTTCAGACCGAGTCCACTCAACTTGATTGAGTCCTGACTTTTGCGCTTGGTCCGTATTCAGTTTGCCGTCAACTGGACATTTCTGTTTCAAACCAAAGCTTGTAAACAAAACCACGTCACTGACAATCTCTTCTGTCATAATTCAAACTTTATATTTCACTGACAAACTTAAAACATCTGTATTAACGTCAGGTACGACATTTTTAACACTTATTGGGTACGGCGGAGGCATACTGCAAGGGGGTTACTGTGGAGTCGACGACTACGAAAATACGCCGATAAATGTTTATGACATAGGTTGTCAGGAAATTTGTATGAGAAGCAATGTATATCGTGTTAAAATAAGTTTTTAAAGAGCCTACATTCATCTTACCACATTTCAATGAGTCGCTGGATCTTCTTGCTGGTCCATATTTGTCCACAACTCACCATAATGCCCAGCTATGGTAACTGTTTGGTCCATTTGTTCCGATTTGACCTTATTGACTATTAAAAAGTGAGTGAATTGGAGCTCAGTCCAATTGGAAACAGACCAGAGACCACCTCAAAAGATTGGTTGATAGTGGTTCCTAGTCCCAGACCAGGGTCCGCTTGGGTGTATTCAGACTTAAAATTTGTTCCGGATTTTCAGGGGAATCTGGTTCACTGTGGATCACTTCAACCAAAACAAATGTCTGAATACACCCTTAAGGAATCCATGTTTTGATAGTGAATAAAACAAAACCGATGAACAATTCGTTTGAGAATTATTTTAAGCATAGCTAGCTTGGTTTGACTACTTTGTTGCCATGGAAAAATGAAAGCTAATATATGGTTATTCAGGTAGAAACCACAACTTTTTTTTAAGATAATCATTACGAATGTAAATCTGTAGGAGAATTTGGAGTCATTTTAGACAATTTTTTGCAAATTCTATCTATAGTTCATCTTTTATTTCCTTGTGCCACAGAGACATAATAAAAGACATTTCTTTCTTTGCAACTTAGTATGATTCACTCATCAAATACACATATGATCCTCCCATGTAAAAAGAATCCAAAGACGGTCAAGCCAATGTGTCACATTTGTGTCAAAAAGAGTCGCATGTTGTGTGCACACACAGTCTTGTGAAATGTCACAGCTCCATGTTTGACATTTGATAACAGACGCTCATGAGTCCTGGAAGCCGTTCCAAACCCCGTCTTCCTGCGGTTACCGAAGACGCCCCAAGGCCCAGCTGTTTGTTGGAGCTCCTGAATGAAGGAGGCGTGTGTGCGCATGTGAGCAGAACACACAGCTATTCTGTGCTTTCCGCAACACAGTGTTTCGTACCCACTTGAAAGCTCCTCTGCATTGTGCCAAAGAGATTACCTGCTTCCTCACTCACTGCCACAGGGTTAAGAAGCTTCCCTTTTGTGTGGGCGACTGCTGTTGTGAGTCAATGAAGGATTCACTACTGTACATAAACACACACAATCGACAGCTCTTTTTTTTTCTTGCACACAATAAACAGTTTTGATCATTGGAAGACATAAAGGATACAAATCTATTAGCGTGACAACTCCAACCAAACGTCATTAAACAACTTTCTGTGTGTTGGAGATCTAAACGCCAGACGTCTGTGTGTGAAAAGCTTCGTTTGCGGTTTAAATAGTTGAACTGCACTAATCTGACCAATTATTCACCGGCTGACAGTTTATCTAAGCAAGAAGTACTTTCCTTTCTGCTGGTGTTAGAAGCAGAATCAGATACCTATTTCCGTCAGTAGACCACCAAGAAGTATTTCTATCCTTTCAAGACCCATTGTTTTCAGCATATGAACTATACTAGTTTTTAAGAGTTTAAACTGTTTGGAATAACCAAGAACACATGCTGCTGATTTTCCTTTTGGGATCACTTGTTTCCCACTTCATTTGAATCTATGAGATGTTTTCTGATTAGTCTTGATTTAAAAAAATTTTTTTTTCCTTTCTTGTGATCATCAGGACATCGGTTTCTTTCTTTGGTTTACTTCCCCTCTTCGGCTTGTCTCCATTGTGTTAAACTAGGACCCACTTAAATAATTGGGTTGATTGTTTGGCCAGCGTGCGGGTGCCGGGAACCTGCTGGGTGAACACGGCGAGCTCAAAGGCACTTTTCACCACGCAGCCTCAAACCGTGCAGCAGCTGAGGCCCGCAGATATGCTGTCGACAGGAAGTGTCAGCGCCGCTCTCTGCATTTTTCTCCGCCTGTGTCAGAGTTTACTTTGGGTTCGGTCTGGGCTCGGATGGGGTTGTTCCACCTGGTTAGGAGATGGGACGTCTTGCTTTAAACACTACTCCATTTGCAGCTTCTTATTGTGGAAACACACCTGATCCAGGTGCTCCACCAGCAGCAGGGAGGATTGAGGTTGTTCGGCTCTGATCCAGACTTATTATTCCTTATCTAATCAGTAACAATAAATCAGCTTACATTTGTACTTAAATACAAAATAACCTTCAGAAAGTTTTATGGGATTGTTGTTCTTTTTTTGAACAAAACAGAGACAAAGAAATGTTGACGTGAAGCACAGAGGAAGTGAACGGCGGAGGGAGAACAATAAAAGACCAAATGTGGCCCCTATCAAATGCTTGGGTGCAAATTACACAGGAAGAGAAGAACGACACCTGAGCTCCATCTGTTAGGAGGCGGGAGACGACTTGTAGCTGCAAGAACTTTAAAGCTCCCGGGCGGATGTGATCTGGCAACCTCTTGTCACTGAAAGGAGTTTCGTTAAACTTGGCCTGGAGGAAAGTCGTTTCCATAGGGATTTTTTATTTTTTTTTCACTCCTCCGACATGCAAAACACTTTTACTGAGGAAAAAACATGTATTATGTCACTTTAATTTCCTCAAAACTGAAATATTAAGCTAAAGTTAATGCTGCTTTTTCTTTAAATCCCCTTTTTGAGATGCAGTCCAGCCATAACAGTCTGTGCTTGTTCTTAGAACACATGTGGGAGCACACCGCCCCCTGGTGGTACAAACCAATTTACGTCATTTCTGCATCAAAGTTGATTTCTTCTGATTTTTAATTGTAATCAAGATACAAATAAATCTCAAGTTTAGGTTAGTTTACATGAATTAATTCTAGCTTACATCATATCTGCTATTTAATAACATTATTACACTAGTTATTCTTTTTTTTAAATCACATTCAATCGTCAAATTTTCAATCTTTAAACTTAAAAGAATAAAATAATTAAAATAATTTCCAAATACACTTATTTTTGCTAAAACATCTATAAATCGGTTAAATGGTAGATATTGTTTTATTAGATTTTGAATTATTTCTTTTATAAATTTATTACAATTTCGGGGGGAAATCTTTGGCTCCATCTTGTGGTTCAAACTCAATATTACCAAGTATTTATTACTTATATAAGAGCTTTCTGATTAATGATAAATTTTCCAGAACAGCAAATGTTTTCTATGTATTCGGTTAATATTAACCCAATTCACGTCCGCAAATAGTAAACTGTCCAAAGTCGCTGATGGGAAAAGTGGCTCCAGTTTGTCTCCCTGTGATGTTTGAGAAAAACAAAGTGACAGAAATTTTGGAAAAGAATATCTTTCAAGTTTCTTTACAAGCCCACCAGTTAAAATATGTGATTTTATATCCTTACACTTTTTTTTTTTTTTTTTTTTTTGAAAAATTGGTACCAAGAAAACCCAAAAACAACTTTCTTCTGAGCTTTTAATCTTACAATTTGTGTTTTTTCTGCTTTATTTTGGGTACCAGATTTTTTTTTTTTTTTTTACTTTAAATAAATTTTTTTTTACAACGTAAATGAAATAATTTTTAAAAAACAGTTGACCCCATGGATTCTCCAGAGCAAATAAACTTAAGTGGGACTAGAAACTAATAGAATTCTGCATTTAAGGAGATTCAAGAGACTTTTTTTCCTGATTTTTTTTTTATTATATATATTTAAAAAAATCATAAACAGTAGTAAAATAATTAATAAACAAAATAAAAAAACTGAGTGAAGATTTTGAGTTTGTCAATTCAGTCCAAACTTACATTTATACACAGTATTTTTCTTCAGAATTTAAAGAAATAAGCAAACGCACTGAAAACAATTATGATAAAAAGTAAAAACATTTCTTCAGTTGACTCCCTTATCTATTTATTATATCATCTATATACAGTTGCGTTGAATTATTGTGCGGATTGACAATTTTTAAAGTCTTCTCTTACTCCATATTTGAAGTGTGGAGTGAGTTTTATTA
Organism: Oryzias melastigma; assembly: GCF_002922805.2. NCBI lineage: Eukaryota > Metazoa > Chordata > Actinopteri > Beloniformes > Adrianichthyidae > Oryzias > Oryzias melastigma. The sequence goes on from NC_050513.1 coordinate 7,153,070, forward strand.
AGTTTCATAAACACATTTGATCCTCTCAGACCGGATTCATGATCTCTTACACAGAAGAGTCTCTGGATGCTCTTTGGTAATTGTTTATTTTGTATTTAAACAAGATTTGAATTATTTTCAAATCAACCAGTTTTTTGTCATTTTAATGTATACAATTATAAATGATGATGCAGCTATTTTGCAAATGTTTAAAAACTGAACATTTCAGATGGATTATTAATTGAGGGTTATACATTTCAAAATGTGATTTATTTATATAGTTTTCATATGAACTATATATTTGGCTCCTGAACAACAAAAGAGAAATGAGTCAGGCTGGATTGGAGAACTTTCACCGTTGCTTGAAATAGTTTTCCCTCTAAAGCTACGTTCATTCTGATGGTGACTTCCAGTGATAAGTCAATGACCATTTCATGCGTCACTGTACGACTGTTTTTGACTATGTAAAAAAAACTTGACCCATAGAATGAGTGTTGAAAGTAAAACTGGGTCAACCAAAATTTGATCAATTAGAGACTAGGGCCACGATTAGTCGACTAATCAACTATTAAAATAGTTGATTAGTCATCACTTTTTATTATATGGAGTCAAATTGTGGTAAAGTTAAAAGTTATTGCTAGCTTTTTGGACTATTTTAGCATTTATCAAGGTTTTATTAAGGTTTTTAGGCTATTTTTGAGTTTAGCTAATATTTCAGCTAATTTTGGCTGAGTTAGATTTTTGGCTAACTTAGGATTTTTTCATTTTTTTTAGGATATTTTAGATTTTTGCTAATATGTCTGCTGCATGCTAGCTGTTTTGGCTAACTTCGTTTTTTTCCAGTTTTTCAAGCTAATTTTGCATTTAATTATTATTTAACTGGCTATTAGCTTCAGCGTTTTCAGCTATTATGTTGCAGTAAAGTTAAAAGTTATAATGACATTCTTCTAGCTTTTTGGACTATTTTGGCATTTATTAAGGTTTTTTTAGGCTATTTTAGAGTTTAGCTAATATTTCAGCTACATGCTAGCTATTTTAGCTATTTTAGGACTTTTTCATTTTTTTAGGATATTTTAGAGTTTAGCTAATATGTCTGCTGCATGCTACCTGTTTTGGCTAACTTGGGCTTTTTCCAGTTTTTTAAGCTAATTTTGCATTTAATTATTATTTAACTGGCTATCAGCTTCAGCGTTTTCAGCTATTATGTTGTAGTAAAGTTAAAAGTTATATAGATATTCTACTAGCTTTTTGGACTATTTTGGCATTTATTAAGGTTTTTTTTAGGCTATTTTGGAGTTTAGCTAAGATTTCTGCTGCATGCTAGCTGTTTTGGCTAACGTAGGCTTTTTCCTAGGGCTGGGTATCGGTTACAATTTCCAGAAACAATTCGATTCAATTCATAAGAGACTGAATCTATTTGTTTCCATTTTTTCAGATTTTTTCAGATTCAATTCAATTTTAAGTTTACAGATTTATACACATTTGTTTAGAAATACACTAAAAATCTATTATTTATTTGAATATGTTTATATTAATCTGATACAGTTCACATGTTGTAGAATGTATTACTAAAATAATGAGATTGTTAATATCATACAGTGTTACATGGATTCTCTAAAGGAGAAGTTCTAACAAAAATGTTCAGATCATTAACATTGTAAACAGTTCTCCTTCTCCTGGAGGGCGTTTCAGTTTGGCCACTAGGTGGCGATCGCGATATAGAAGTACACTTTATTCAAGAAGAAGACAACAGTATGAGGGGAAAAACAAAGTTTTAGACCACAAATAGTTGCTTTAAAAATTATTCCCTTTAAAGAGTTTGGAAAATAATGCATGTAAGTAAATAAAGATGTTCATTTAGTCAGCAATGTATTTTTTTGGTCAACCTAGCATTAGCATTAGCCGTCCTATGGGAAATTCTATTGAACGTTAGCATCAAGCTAGCGGACTTTAGCTTTGTGTGCTAAATCGATTTATATCTTTTGTGAATCGATTATTGATCTATTAAGCTTAAATCGATTCAAATTGATAAATTGATTTTTTTCAACCCAGCCCTAACTTTTCCTTTTTTAAGCTCAATTTGCATTTAATTGTTATTTAACTGGCTATCAGCTTCAGCATTTTCAGCTATTACCTTCAACGTTTTCATCTAGTAGCCTCTGCATTCTCAGCTATTAGCTTCAGCGTTTTTAGCTATCAATTTCAGCATCTTCAGCTATCAGCATTCACACTAGCATTGTCGCAAGTAATGCTGTATATCTCATTTTTAGTTAGCTAATGATGGTTAAGATGTGTGCTTTACATCCAGTTTGTGCATGACCCGATTAGTCGACTAATCAGAAAAAATAATCGGTGATTAGTCGACCACTAAAATAATCGTTTGTGGCAGCATTATTAGAGACTCAGATTTGGTAATGACGTATGGAAGGAAAATTGAGAGAGAAATTGATATGTACAGTCAGTACTGTATGATTTATCGAAATAAATCTGTGAAAGTAAAACCCTTTTTTAACTTATTAAGCTTTATTGTAATTGGAAAAAGGTCAACAAATAATTGCAGGCTTTATAACTTTATTGGCATTTTTTTTTTTTTTTTGCAAGAGCAGTTTTAATTCCAGTTACAGTCAATGAATACAATTGCATCAAAGACAACCGAAAAAAAAAAAAAAAAAGAAGAAAAATTGTTTGGCTGCTGCTTCATTCCACCTAAAATTATGTACAAAGACGAACGTGTATTGGAACTAGAATGATCCTAACATCAGATATCAGCTTCAGGTGGGAAATTCATGCAGCGCAGCTTCATTCATGGGAAAGATCTTGGTATTGCTGAAAAAGGCTTTCACACAAACAAACAAACAAACAAACAAAAGGTTTGGCAAAACTTTAAACAGTCACAGTTTAGGTTAAAAGCAACAAAACAAGACACACACACAATATAATAGTTTTAAGAAATACAAAGTGCAAAACTCAGATTTTATCCATTTGGGATGATTAAGAGTTCCAGTTAAAAAAAAAAAAAACTTTGATGGCTAAGATAACTTTAGTCTTCTTCTACCCCCACATCAAGTCGATCCATGAATCACTCTGTACACAAGTTCTTCAAAGTGCAAATATTAGGAATTGGCATAAGCTTTTATATACATATATTTTTTGAATGAATGAAGAAAAACAAAAGTTTACTTGTCCTGCCAGGCTCCTTAAAAACTCAAGACTTCTCAGGCTCCATTTACGCCGGACTTAATCCAGACTTTCATCGCCGTCAAGCTCGCCACAAATCACAACGTCCACTACGGACGACGTGGTTTTAATAACTGGAGCCCCCCAGGAGCCCCCCAGCCTCACCAACGGAGCTCCATGTGTGTATACTAATAAATAACTAAGAAAATTTCAAATAAATCCGTTCAAAATATGTGAAAAGAAGCCTTTACTTTTAAATATGTTTAAAACTCTTAAATTGATTTGCTTTAAACACACCAACAAATTTAACATTTTTTGTTTTAAAAATATCTATTTTGTAAACCTTAATTTCAAGATATTACATTTTACGACATAATAATTTAATTTTTTTTTTTAATTCAGTGGAAGCAACTTTGAAATACAGCAGATTTGTATTTGTTATTGGAATTAATTTATAGATGAATTGATATATTTTTGTATAACTTGCTTTTATTGTCCCTATTGATCTGTTTGTACTGAGTAGTGTGTATTCTGGAGCTCCATATTCACTCAAACCTAAAAAGAACATAAGAAAACTGTAACATCCTCATAAAAATCCTCAACTCAACCGTTAAGTGAAGCCGGGTTTCCACCGGTGATGAAAACACGATGAAACTACATCGTTTTTGCAAGAACTATTGTAAGTAAATTGCATAAGACTTGTGTACTCCAAAGAGTTTTTTTGTTTATTCTGTTTTATTCAAAAACAGTTCAATCACAGCAGCCTAGAAATCCAGATTAGCTCCTCTGAAACTTCCTGATATTTTTTTGCACTTGAAAAAGCATCTTTTGTATGTAGTCAATGTTTTTTTCTTTTGATTTTGACGAGCATTCAGCAGCTCCGTCTTAACGCGCAGAGTGGATTCTGATCAAAGAAACTTCCACTGGAGCTCTGTCCTCCTCTCCAAAGGAGGAGTGGACTCCACCGAAGCATCGGGATCTGTGATATGTAAAGCCATCAGTGCATATCTCAGGGTTCTCCCTCACGCGCTCGAGTTCCTCAAGTCCAAAAACTGTTGACCCGTCTTGAAAGCTTGTTCCAAACGGCCTGAGTTTTCCATAGGAAACCGGTACCTTAAACCAGGGGTCCCCAAACTACGGGACGGGGGCCGGATCCGGCCCTCCTCCACATTTGGCCCGGCCCCCTAAATTAGACATTTTTACATTTTTTAGGCTAATTTGGCATTTAGCTAACATTTCAGCTACATGCTAACTGTTTTTGCCAATTTAGGCTTTTTCAGTTTTTTAGGCTAAATTTGAGTTTAGCTTTTTTTTTCGCTTTAAGCTAGCTATTTTGGTTAAATTAGACATTTTGCAATTTTTTAGGCTATTTTGGAGTTTAGCTAATGTTTCAGCTACATGCTAGCTGTTTTTGCCAATTTAGGCTTTTTCGGTTTTTCAGGCTAAATTTGAGTTTAGCTAATATTTTAGATTTCAGCTAGCTGTTTTAGTTAAATTAGACATTTTTGCAGTTTTTTTTTTTTACTAATTTGACATTTAGCTAATATGTCAGCTACATGCTAGCTGTTTTGGCTCATTTTGAATTTTTTTTTTTATTTGTTTGGGCTAATTTGGCACTTTACTAATATTTTAGCTAGCTATTAGCTTCAGTGTTTTCAGCTAACAATTTAAGCATCTTTAGCTATTAATCTATTGCAGGTATATGCTGTATGCAATGCTGTATATCTAGTTTTTAAAATGTTTTAATATTATTTTTTTTCTGTGAAGATAACAGAAATAATTTATTTTAAATTTGGCTATGTGTGGCTTTCTGGAAAACCATAAATCTTTACATTTAGGCTTTTTTTTGTTAGCCTACAAACTGAACCGGGCCCCCATCAGACAAGAAAACAGTTATGTGGCCCTCACAAGAAAAAGTTTGGGGACCCCTGCTTTAAAAGTTTAACATCATTGGAGAAAACCGTGATCTCTGGAGGAGAAGAAGGGACATTTTGAGGGGTGATGGGAAATTCGAAGGCTCAGAATGAGCAGGAGTTTCATCATGTCGGCCGCTCCTTTAGGATCCTCTTTATGCTCCCTGCGTAAATTTACTTAATTTGCATCGATTCATTTGTCAGAACGGCACCAAAAAAAAAGAAAAAGGACTAGCTTTAATTTAAAGGAAAACACGTAACAAAAAACTTGCAACTCGCCGCCTCATCCTCCTCCTCTTCGCTTTCAGGTTCGTCGCTCAGGTCATTCGAGGGGAGGGGAGGGGCGGGGTTCACATTGGAAAGGAATGCTGTGCAAACCTGAAGAAAACCGCATTTAAATTCCTGAGAAAAGTTCGGCGCTAGGAACATGCTCTCCCTTTGTACACTCACCTTCAGTAGAGGAAGAAGAGGCGCGTTCTGTGAGAGGTGGCCATGTTCTCTGTCATGTTGCGAACCTTTAGGTAGTTCACGAAGCCTCTGAAGAAGAGCAACAGTCCTGCAGAGGGAGGAGAGTCAAACCCCATCAGATCACAATTTTCTGAAGTATGAAAATGTGGGAAAAATGATGAACTCACCAAGAAGCAGGAAGATCCACCAGAGCCAGTACTGACCGTTGAAGTAGCCGGTGAAGTAGTCAGAAAACTGAAGGACAAAAACAAATGCAGATTAGCATTTTTCCACCTAACAAAGCTCTTTAAAGCTTTCTTGTGTTTGGTTGTACCCGAACAATCAGAATCCACTTGATGAGGGAGAGGCCGAACCCACAGATGGCGCCGTAGCGTCCTGCGATGGTGTTGGTCAGGCAGAAGGACAGACAGAAGCCGATCCAGTTGAACAGGAAGGCCACTGCAGACACAGGAAACTCTCATCGAAAGGCTCTTATTTTGAAATTCCTTCCAAACTTTAAGCTTCAAAATGAGCCAGTTTGTTGCTTAATTGATTTTGGTTGTTTAAACTTTGCGGTTAATCGTTCGAGAACGAAGAGAGCGACATACTGAAAAAAGCTAGCATGAAAATGCCATCATTCCCGACTCGGAGCTGATCCGCATCACTGAAGTCGTCTCTGGGGGGGAAGTCGTCGTCCTTTTGTCAACACAAAAATATAAAATATATTAGCAAAGTAAATCTAAAACCATTACATCACGAATGATTCCTTAAATATTTATTTAATGATCTACAATGTTATTTTGACACAATTTAAAGTGTAAAAGAGTTAGTGGGCGGAGTCAGTGATGACATATTTAGAGAGGGAGGCAGCAAAATGAAAATTTGTGGCCTATAAAAAATTAAACATTAACATTTTTTTTTAATATATTGCATAAATAGCCAAGAATAAATACACAATTGCTCATCTAACCCAATGTACTTCATTTTCTTTGTGATTATGTTGCTTTGGCCCTACACTAAAATTCAACTGCAATACCTCATATCCCTGTAGGGGGCAGCACACAGGCGCTTTTTGACTATAATTTTAGGAATTAAACAAGTTTATTATAAATTTTAAAGAATTTGTCAAGGACCAACAGACTTTTAAAGCCCCATTTATAGAGATCAACAAAAAAAAGGTTTTTTTATGGTTTGGTTACCCTTTAAGTCAAGATTTTAGAAACAGAAAGCTTATTTTCTATCATAAAATCACATTTTTAACAGCAAAACAGTGATTTGGATATTCCAACATAAAGGGATGATTTAGCTCCACCTAAAGGAGTACTATAATGTGTCATTTTCACTTGTTAAAACAGAGATTTTTGGGGTTCTAAAGAGAATAAACTCAATAATCAAGACTAAAGTAAACAAAGGGGAAAAATAACTTGTTTTGTGAAACTGACATTTACGTCATAGTCGTTTTTTTTTTTTTTTTAACAGCTGGCAATTAAATCAAAGTTCAAAGCTTTCACAGGGAAAGGTAAAAGCAGCTGAATTGTTTCAAAGGGCGGAGAAGTTGAACTCATCAAGGCTGTGTGTGAGGTAAAACTCTGAGTCGCAGAGTTTGGCTTTTAAGAAAAGAAACCGATACCTGCTGCTGACTTAACACGCGTACGTTCTTACCCTGGGCATCCCTTCCACGGCAGAAGCAGCCATGGCTGCTGCTTTGGCCTTTTCTGCCTCGTCATACGTGGGGAGGGAAGTAGCGACGCTGTAGGGCGGAGGCACCGGAAAGTCGCCTTGAAAACACGTTTCTGTGGAAACGAGGAGCACAAGCTTAGAATTCAAAGAAAAGAGAGCCGGTGACGAGTGCTGTTAGCGTCACAGAGCTCACAGTGACTCATGGGTAAAAATATGGGTTTAGAAGCAAGAAACCACACTCTGGAAACATTTAGAGAAATCAGACTTGAGGAAGCAGCAGTACCAGGTGCTGCGGCAGCTGCTCCCAGGTCGATGGAGGCATAAGGAGGAGGCGGCATCTCCGCCTCCCCCACAGAACTGGCTGCTGCTGCTGCCTCTCCCGCCGCTAACGCTGGGGGCTGAGCCTGGTTCGGTTCCTGTGCGGGGGCGCTGGTGGCCGCAGATGTGGACGGCCGCTCCTCACTGGTGGAGGCCTCGGACCCGTCGTCCTCATTGTGCAACTGAAGAGACAAAACAGTTAAGATCATTGAGAGAAACAACTTTTTATGACAAGAAAAGCTAAAGATCCGCCCCAAAAAAAAACTCTTTTGGAAGTGAAGTTGTAGCGTGACCTGAATCTCAGCTGCAGATAACACAACAGGAAGGGAAGCCAACTAAACTAAAAAACGACTTATTTTTTATTTTTTGTGTGTGCTCGTCCGTCTATTTCTGAAAAAATTGCTCAAGCGGCTACAAGTGACCCCCCCCCCCCAAAACTCCTCCTCAAGAAAGTAAAACATTTATTACCAAAATTGCACCGGAAAGGTTAAGAATTTAAATACACAACACACTTGAGCGACCTTGCCGTGTTTATCGTTATGACATTTGTGGTGTTTGTTTAAACCAGCAGCATATCAGTTAGTTATCTTGTAACAAACTGAGCCTTGCACAATCTGATTTTTATGGTTTGGCAGAAAAGGGACTTTTCTCTGTGAATGCTCAAAACTCCACTTTCAAAGGACACTTGAGTGGTTGAAGCGCTTCTGTTTAAACTCTTCTTTGGCGTCCACATCCAAATGAAAGGTTTCAAAACTGTTAAATTTGGCTTTTCTACAATCTAATTTGTATTTTAAATAACTTGTAATACAATTTAAATTTAGATTGTACTTCATTATTTTACTAGCTTGTTTTAAACATATCTGTAAAGCCATAAATATGAAGGTTTTTGATTAAATTTTTATGTTTTCAGTCAATTTTTGCATAAATATATACATTTTTTTTTTATCATTATCATCAATGTTTCAGACAAAACATTAAAAATGACTTAATGTTCTCTAAAAAATACAGGAAGGAAGCACTTGTTGTTCCTGTCCTCATAGAAATGACCTGCTGTTTATGTACTGGCGTTCCTGTAACAGATATCAACACGTAACAGGAAGACGGATTTACCAATCTGAAATTACAGACAGGAATCTGGAATAAAGCCAGGAAGATATTCTCAAAAATACTCTCAAACAAACGTTGACCTCACTGGACTATTTATTTAAAAAAAAAAGGAAAAACCTCAATTGACCCTGTTAGTGTTTAAATATCTCGGCACTCCCACCTAGAAAAGAAATAGCATGCATTCTAAGTTTGACAGTTTTTGTTTGAAGAATAAAAGCCATGTGGAGGTGGTTGAGCGGGTTGAGCTCGCGTGACAATGGGTCGTAAACAAATCTCAGAACTCTTTCTATTTAGGCTTCCCCGTTAACAAACATGATCATTTTCCTTTTATCAGAAACAAATCTGAAAAGGAAAGTTTTTTCGTTCTTCTTCTTCCCTGCACAACTTCTGGGAAAAAAAACACAGAAGTTAGAGCAAATAAGAATCCGCCGATCCACTGGAGCATGGGGCAAATGAGCGGCTGCTGCCTGGCTGGAAATCAAGGACAAAGCACAAGGCTCCCCCACGCACAGGGGGGGCTTACATAAGATATTAACAACATAGCCACAAGCCGATATCAGAATCCCACGGAGGGCAACAGAACCCAGGCCTACAAAAACTTCAGTATTATTTAGAAGAAGCCCTGAGGATGAGATTAAAATAATGTTATTTTTTGATATCCTGGTGGTTGCTGCACCTTTTTTTATTATTATTTTCCCTTGAAAAACCACAGACTCCCTTTACGCTGAACTAGGCGGATTATCAGAGAAAATCTCAGACATTTGAGCACAAAGTTGGCTTTTCGCTAGCAAAATTTCACACTATATCTGCTTCAAATAATTGTTTTCCATCATGTAAATAAATCTTAACGCTCACAAATGAGTAAAAAGCAGAAAAGATTTGTTTTAGTTTGATTGTTATCAAGATAAATAAACTCAAATTATAGTTTTTAGCATTGACCTGCTATCAGTTTTCAGCTAGGTTATATTTAAACAACATAATAACGTTTATTTGACTAGTCATTAAGATTACATGTGTTTAAACATGTTATTAACTGATCATAAACAAGAGACAGAATGAACGCCCACATCAAGCTAGGCTAGCCGTTAGCTTAGCCTATGCGGAAGTGTCTATAAGACAGTTGAATGGGAACAAAACGCTCGGAATTCAACAATTTATTATATTAAAGTATATTTAGGACATGTTAATTTTTCATTTCTGTATATAAATAGCTATAATAAAATAAAAAAGTTAGGTAAAAAGACACCTCTTGCTGGGTTTTAATAGCCGGGCCTTGTTCCCTGTGGCTAGGCTGAGCTAACGACCTCGGTCCCAGCTCGGTTCTTTCAACTCACCACTTGGTACCGGCTCGCAGGGTCCATTCCCGGCGGAGGAAGGCAGCAGAAATAAGACGCAAGTCAACCCGTTGGACGCCTGTGCGGTTACCGCCAGGCGACTCTTCTAAGAACGACCGACGATTGGAAAAGAAGCCGAACCAATGAGACAAACAGCGGCGAGCTCGACGCACTGCCTGTGGAAAAATTCCATCACAGGGACGAAGGTTTTACAAAGCACTTCCGACTCTCCCTGTCAAAATAAAGCGCGTTTTGTTCTCGCATTTTATTTAGGTCTTTTTGTGGTTTTAATGTAACGTTTGTTAATTAATTTAGACTTATTTTATTTAAAAAATATATGATTATTATTTTAAGGTTGAGGTTGATTATTTGGAAAGGTCTTACTACTCAACATGTGCCTACACAGTGCACAAAGTAGATTATTTTACCAAAAAAATAGATAGGTTAAATTGTAACAGGAATTATACATTTGGCAAAGCTATGAGGAAACAAGAGTTAAATAATTAAATTTCCAAAAAAATCTTGAAAAGGCTTAAGAGGCCATTCCTCCCAAACACGTCCTTCCAGGTATCACCATTAACTGTATAAAAGAACTGGACTGAGCACGTGTGACGTCACTCATTGAAAAAAAGCATTTCTTTCAGCCCAAGCATTGACTGCATAAGTAGGAACTGGACTGAGCAACGCCAAATAGGAAGTAACCGCGGGTCGCAAGAACAGCAAAGTCCCTTAGACTTCCACTGAGAAATAGACAGTCATTTTATATGTCAGAATAATTTGTTCCGATACTTCCTTCTGAGCGTGTTCTTTATATTCCTATTTTTTGTATATATATCTTTTATATATATTTATATTTAAATATTTTCTTTATCGCCAGTTATTCAAGTTATCAATCAGATGCCTCAGTAAAAGCGTGTGGCTCCCGTTGGCCCCGCCTCCAAAGTTTGATTGACAGATTTTCCCAAGCCGCTTTCAGTGGGAGGGGCGTGGACGTCGAACAAGCCGGAACAAGCTCACTCTTGATTGGCAACTGCAGTTCATTTAAAAACGTGACTCGGACTAATCACTGTCGAGGGGCGGAAATCTGTTGCAACATGGTGGTAAACGAATCAGGAAGTGACGGTGAAGGCTCTGTCCTGATTCCGAGAGGGCCGAAGGTAATGTATTTCCTATGGGGGACCTCAATGCTTGCTATGTCCAGTTTGTACTTATTCAGTCAATGAGCTCAAGCGAAAATGAAGCCAATGCTGTCACTATTTTTTCCACGATACGGACGTCGCCATGTTGCAACCAGACCACAGTGATTGGTCTGAGTCCACATCTTTCAGAAGTAAGGTTGTGTGGGAGTCCACACCTTTTCCACTGAAAGCGGGCTGGTTCTGGTTGTGCTTATTGACAATACATTGATTTTCTGTGATAAACGAAGCTCAAAATTAAGTCCAAATGTGTCAGTATGATGTTGATAAGCCAAAAAGGATTAATGGAGAATTACAACTCCCGTTGTTAGGATCCTCCGTGAATAATTCATACCATCCTTCAACTGTTTGTGAATGAGTTGAATGAAGATTAAGTTAATTTACTTTTTAAACTTACTACTTTCTTACTTTTTTCTTTACAGTTACTTTTTCCTTTTTTTAAAAAGCATTTTATGTTAACCAAAGAGCCACAATGGAGGGGTAAAGCATATTGCAGACCCCTTGACTAGAAGAAAGAAAATTTAGTTCATAAGTTATATCAACAATACAGTTTTAGAAATATTAAGGAAATGAATGAGTAAGACTTCAAATTCTAAAATTTTAAATAGATTAGCAACAAGCCTTTAAATATATTTATGGGATATATTTTATCTTATACAATAATTTTCAAAAAGTGTGTAGTTTACTTAATATTTTAGCACAATGCTAACGTTTTTGGCTAATTTGTTATCTAGTGAGGTTTTAAGGCTAATTTAGAGTTTAGTTTCTATTTTAGCAACAGGCTAACGTTTTTGGCTAATTTAGTTTACTAAGGAATTTAATGCTATTTTGGAGTTTAGCTAGTGTTTCAGCAATGTGTTAGCTTTTTGGCTAATTTGGCATCTACTGAGGTTTTTTAATGCTAATAGCTAATATTTTAGCAACATGCTAACGTTTTTGGCTAATTTAGTTTACTAAGGAATTTAAGGCTATTTTGGAGCGTACCTTGTGTTTAAGCAATGTGTTAGCTTTTTGGCTAATTTGGCATCTACTGAGGTTTTTTTAATGCTAATTTGGAGTTTAGCTAATATTTTAGCAACATGCTAACGTTTTTGCCTAATTTGACATCTACTGAAGTTTTCATGGGCTAATTTAGTCTTTAACTTCTACTTTAGCAACAGGCTAGTGTTTTTGACTACTTTAGTTTACTGAGGAATTTTAGGCTATTTTATAGTTGAGGTTTTTTAATGCTAATTTGGAGTTTAGCTCATATTTAAGCTATTTTTGCAAAACTGCCATGTGTAAGGGATCTTAAAGCAATTTTAATACAAAATTTCCAAACTTCAGCGGTCTTTCATAGTTCTTTTACGAAATTACCAGTCTTTTAGCAAATTTTAAATTTTGTGAAAAGCTTTTGCATTTTCCCTAAATCCCTGCAGCAATTAAAGCAAATTGCGTCACCATTTTCAGTAAAAAGCTTTAGCATCTTCAGTGACTATTTTCAGAAAAAGGCATTCACACGAGCATTATCACAGGTAATACAACTTTTTTAGTTGGCATTAATGTTTCGAAATCTAAAGTATCTTGGTAGACTTAAGGATATTTGTACAGTAGCATTAGCCCTCTGGAGGAAAAGAACAGTTTTAAGTACCTTCAGCTTTTCAGTTTGCCACTTCAAGATTCTAAAGACTTTCTCTTTTTTGTGTGTTTTATTTAAACCATTTTAACAGTTTTATTAGTTTTAATCACTTCTTTTTATGTTAATAAATTTGCAATTTTTTGTGTCAAATCTAATAAGAAAAATATTCATAAACATTTTATTTTGAAAGAAAAGTCTCCCCTCTTCCTGTTACTGTCTGACTTTAATTAATTTGATACTTGGGGGGTTGGATCTCGGATTTCCAAAGATTGAGAAATCAAATTGATGTCAAGACGTGTTTAAAATTCCCCTCCTAGTTTGAACCAGTAGATGGAGCCAAATACTTGTCTTCTCAGTACATGTTGACCACTTTCTTGTGCTTAATGGACTCTATTTTAATTGATTTTTATGACTCATCCCTTCCACAATAAGGTTATTTTAAATTATGCAAACGTAAATTTTTAAAAACTGAATATTATTATTTATAACTTTATTTTGAAAGTCTTCTGAAGCTTTTTTTATGCTTAAGAGATATTCTTGTACACAAAATAACTATCATTTTTCTATAAACATCATATTTCCAGCTTGTTGTAGAAGAACTGACCTGGACTGGGTCTAAATAACCAAAGTAGAGTGCTGACGTTTTTTCATTTTTTCACCTCACTCTTAAACCTGCCCCGTCATGTGCCCCTGCCACCGGGATAATCCTGGATCAACACTGCTGTGGATCGACACATAACAGAACCTTTACAAATGCAAATGTAGGAGTTTCAAGGCTGGAGCACAAAGAGGTTCAGAAACCACTGCAGCCTGTCTTTCTACTCTGTTTTTCTAAGCCTGTCTGAGCAGGAAACACTGAAGGAAATCTTCACTAGTGAGTCAGACATCCGCAGTGCTGCCCCTCTCCTCCAATCTACCGCATCTCTGACCCAACTGTGGAAGTCTAAAACCCCAAACAATGAAGCTCTTCTTGAATTAAACATTAATCCCATTCACTTAGAAGGGGATTACTGTCGTACATGTATCAGTTAAGCAGCTCATGCTGAGCAGAAAAGGGATGGAAGGTGTGGTGGGTAAAAGAAAAAGGAAGTGTTTGTTCACCGGGTTTTAACTGCCAATAACGGCACTTCACCGACTCCCGCTCGAGTGCGCACTAACCTACCTGCACTCTCAGACTCGGCAAACAATTGGGATACAGTTACTTGGCAACATCATCTCAAGGTAAATGGGTTCCATAAAAAGGTGTTATATAAAGCAGGAGCGTGGGCATCGCTCTTAGATGCGGCGGCGCTTCTTATGCTGCTCTTTGACTGGAGGTGATTGTTTTGTCAGAGGTCGGTGGAAGAAACGGACGGATTCAGCGTTGGAAAACAAACATCCGACGAAGGTCATGTGGAGGGACATCCAACCTTACAGCCTGATGATAGGGGGGTGAAAAAAAGACTAGAAAGTGGAGTGGATGTCAGTGATTTAACGTTATCTCCATCCCCACAGCCATTCCCACTCCAGGCAGAATGACAATGTGCCGAATGAAGCCGCACAGCTGTTTTGGCTTCCCATAGATAATGTTAGTCAGCTCACAGCTGGAGCTGCTCCACTGCATGTATCAAGACTCTGCCAGCACAGAGATAACGTCATAGTGTAAAGAGTCACATGGGAATTCATCGGTACAGATGACACACCGATGTATTTCACCTGTAACAAAAATATTTCAGCTCCTTCAATGGTCTCGTGTTGGACGGGACACATGACCAATCCCTATACAGCAGTTAAGAGATCGTCGACGCCTCATCGGACGGCAAACGTGATCATTAAGCCAAAACTTAGTCAAATAGCTGAGCCGGTTTGGTTGATATGTCAAAAAAAATTGGGCATTTTGTAGTACAAACACTAAATTTGACCTTTTTGTATCTTAGAATCCCCGTTTTTTAGAAATGCATGTTAGCCGAGAGAATACTCCAAAATGGCGGCCATTTGTAAAGATGGCGACCATACACTCAATATTGCAAAAATATGAAATGTCTTTTTGAACCAGTCTCAACAATATGGGGTGTTTATGCACAAAATGCTGCCTTTTATCTTGGACAAAGTGCTTTTCAAGTTGAAAAAGTCCATTCTAACTGTTAAGAAAAAGGGCAGACATTGAAAAGTAAGAAGGTATGACATTACCAAGGTCTAAATTTCTAAAAATTCTAAAAATTGACGAAAAAAAAAAAGCTTGGCAATTATTGTGAGGCAGTTGCACATCTAATTATTTGATGAACACTTATTTGTTAAAGGATCACGCCCCTTTGGGTACAGTTCCTATCAAATAAAAGACACCTTAAAGCATTAATGCACTTAATGATTTTGGAATTGTAGATTTGCAGTGCTTTACAGAATGCTGAACACACTACATATTACACTAAGTAGTGAGTAGTGAAGAAATTTGGGCACAACCAAAGAGAAAACTGAAATCAACAGGTCAGATCAGGTCTTTAAACTACAGTTGGCTCAATATCCACTAGAGGTTATCGGATGGACTGGCAGATAGGGGCTAGCAAAACCACTGTTAAAGGGTAACCAAACAGGGAAGTTGGAGTCTGACTCCACCCACAGCTGAAATTTGAGAATCCAGTCAGAGGGGAGGGGCTTAGGGGCAGGACTGTTATTACGGGAGCTGCAGATCATGATGTCAGACTTCTGAAACTTACATGGTTTGACCAATCACAAAATTCAACTGTAATACCTAAATTTAACCTGTAGGGGGCAGCACACAGACGTTTTTTGACTATATTTTCAAGAATGAAACAAGTTTATTTTATTTAATTTGTCAAAAAAATTGGCAATGACCAACAGACAGCACTTTTACAGCCCCGTTTATAGAGATCAACAGACAAAAAAAAAGTTGATTTAATTGTGATGTGATTAATCACAATTAATCTGACCATGGATCACATAGTCATGGATCAAATAGTCATGGATCAAATAGTCTGCTTTTTGAGAAAGCGGGATCTAAACCAAAAAAATAGCAATAACAAAGTACTAAAAATTGATTGAATATTTATTTCTTTTGCAAGTTATCATGGTGTAAGTGGGGTAACACCCGCCGAAAGGTTGTAACGCCTGAACCGCCGAGTTAAAGCGAAGGTCTTTTTTTTTTTTTTTATTAATTTGCGTTAATAAATCTTAACACGTTATTTCTTTTACATTAGTAATTAGTAATCACAGCCCTAATTTAAACAGTTTTTTTTTTAATTGTTCGACCGCAATGCATTGTGGTCTATATCGTTGAACGCTAGTTTTTCACAAAGACTTCTGGGAAATTTTGAGTGCACTCGGTTTTGTAATTAGCAGATTTGGACAGCACTAGAAAATGGCGAAAGCACCACTAAATAGTGCAACTATATCAATGTTATGTCCATTTCAAAGGAGCTCCAGACTCCGCCCCCTTAGCCACACCTCCTGTCCCACCAGGAAATAAAATTTCATACAACTGAAATTTGCTACAGCAAAGTTCAAGCCACAAATTCTCGACATTGAAACAGATGATTGTGATGCGCAGGTTTGTAAAGAGGTATAAAAAGGTATTTTGCACAAACGTCATTGTAAGACACAAGCTGTCGCTAATTAGGGAGATATGAAGAAACGGGGAAGCGTTAATCACACGCCTCCTCTCTGTGTCTGCAGATGAATGTGGGGGAGTGTGAATGTGCGTCTGAAGACACCTGTGCTGTGCAGGTACCTCCCATGTCCAGCAGGGGACAGAAGACACAAGGTTATTATTCAGAACAGCAGCTGAAAACAATGAAAAATATAAAGACTTTTCAATCAGATGAATAAAATCAGAGCATAAATCCATCAACCTAAAACTCAAATTGTGTTACTTTCTGGAAGCATTTTTGTTTGGGTGAAAAAAAACCAGACCTGTTAGCCTTTTGGTGACATTTAAAACAAAATACTTGTGTATCTCTCTGTCAGCTGGAGCTCACTCTGTCCTGATCATTAGGAATCGGCGGGGTAGAAGTGCTCTTGGAAAAAGGGCTGGATGATAATGTCAGTACGGAATAATGAACACAAAAATAAATGCTGTTCATTACCGGAGACCTCATCTGCCGCTTCAATTCTTGAGAAATATTTCATGTCAGATGATTTTTTGAAGCCCGATTTGCCTCAAGAGCGACTGATGATGAAAAGAAAGGGCTGCAGGAAGAACTAAATTATTCCTCTGCATCTGGCAGCACTGGTCACTATTGGCAGAGGGAGGATTTTGTGCAGCTAGACTTGAATATTTGCAATAAACAAAGAATTTTAAGGTCTTTGTAACGCCTAAATTCTAAATCTGGATTTAAAATCTATTTCCTGGTTTTACGGTTTGGGATCCAGCTTGACTGCTTGCCTTTCTGTTTGTGTTTCTTTAATTCCTGATCTGCCTAATGTCCAAGTTTGCTTCTGGCTTTGAGAAAAATCCAGCAGTTTCCAAAACACATTTGTGAATTCTGCCTCAAGTGAGTTTGTTTGTCCATTTTTTTTTTTTTTACTGTCGAAGTTGTTTTAAATCTCAGGTTTGCTGTACTGTGAAATACTTTCTTCTAATGATCAGAAAAAGAGGAGTCAGAAAACATACCTCCACCCTCCTTATTAAACCAAAAAGGAGGTTCACCGTCATCCAACTCCATTGAAGGTCAACTCCAAGCCTTAAGCCGCACTCTCATGACTACCAGCTGTTTTATTGCTCTTTAGCATTTATGAGCTCCGGATTAGAAACTATTAAAGATCCATTGCTTTTGTTTTAGACATTAACCCCTTCATGCCTGAATTTATTTCCCATCCACCTTCCTCCGCTTCATCCGGGACCGGGTCGCGGAATTTATTTCCCATCATATAAAAAAGATTTTCTTTTATTTCCCTTCCTGAGTGATGCTAACTTTTGCTACGTGTCCTGGTTTGAACAGTACTTTGTGAATTAGTGGCGCACGGCGTGAAAGAGTTGGAGCTTTTTACTCTATCAGCTCTTACAGACCACTCAGTTTACATTGTCTATGCCTTAGTTACAACTGACCTTACATGTGGATATGTGCTGTCAGCAGGCGAAACATGGGAAAAAAAAGTAGAGGGACCCAGGTCGCTCAAACAAAATGTTAAGATTGTAGACGGCACGGTGAGTCCATTGGGCAAAAATGTTCATACACATTTTTCGGGATTCTTTGGTTGGGAAACCTTAGCGTACATCAGGGGTGTCAAACTCAATCGCACAAGGGGCCAAAATCCAAAACACACCTTAGGTCGAACAGGATAAACATTTATTGAACACACTTTAACAAAATTTTTAAAAATGTAAAACCGTAACTTTTTGACATAATTATGAACTAGATACAGTATATGGCATTACCTGCAATAATGCTAGTGTGAATGCTGTAAGATGAATTTTGCTGCTGAAGCTGAAATCACTGAAGCTAATAGCTGTAAACGCTAAAGCTGATAGCTAGCTAAAATAAATGAAAAAATAGCATAAAAAAACTAAAATAAAAAAACTCTAGGTTAACAGCTAGTATGTAGCTGAAAAAAATAGCTGAATGTCAAAATAATCCAAAAAAAACTGAAGAGACCCTAAATTAGCCAAAACAGCTAGCATCTAGCTGAAAAAGTAGCTGAACGTCAAAATATTCTAAATAAAAAAACGGAAAAACCCTAAATTAGCCAAAACAGCTAGCATGTAGCTGAAAAAATAGCTGAACGTCAAAATATTATAAATAAAAAAACGGAAAAACCCCAAATTAGCCAAATTAGCTAGCATCTAGCTGAAAAAGTAACTGAACGTCAAAATATTCTAAATAAAAAAACGGAAAAACCTTAAATTAGCCAAAACAGCTAGCATGCAGATATTAACCTAACTCCAACACAGCCTCAAAAACAAAAAAAATCATAAGTTAGTCAAAATAGCTAGCATGTAGCTGAAATATTAGCTAAACTCAAAAACAGCCTAAAAAAATGCCTAAAAGAGTCCAAAAAGCAACAGAATGGCATTTTTTAAGCTTTAAAACTGTAACTTTTAATATAATTATGAATAATTAAAGAAGCAAGAACATTAATAAAGAATAAATCAACTTCAACCTTAAATAACTTTCAGAGTATTTTACCTTCCAAAAAATATATTTTGTCCAAATTGCAGAAAAAAGAAGCGCAAGATAACATTAGGCCATTAATACCGTAACAATGAAATAAAATTATCTGGAGGGCCGGATAGAATTAGCCAGCGTTCCGGATTCGGCCCCCGGGCCTTGACTTTAACACGTGTGGACTAGAATGCGGCATAAATGCAGCGTACAACAGCATCACTCATGCATTATAAGAGTGTGCATCTTCCATTATCCTTGCAAACACTTCAAAATACATTTACCTCACAAAACAGAAGTACTCTCCATTTTCATGACATCTCTTAAGGTGGCTGTAAAAGCCTCAAGGGAACTGCATCACACTCCGTTTAACCCTTGTGCTGTCTTAGGCATGTTTACATTAAATTACATTTTTTCTCAAGGATTTCTCTTCTTCCCTGGTGTCCAATGACAGCCATGAAATTCTGTCCACCTTTGTCATGGGAGGGATCACACGTCAATAGAAGGGTGGGGTCATCTGGACCCATAAGAGAGCACCTGCAACGGAGGCTTTAAACAGGAAATGATGAACAATTCTATCCCAATGAACGTTTTAAAGAATACTTTCCCTTTGGGGATTAATAAAATACCCTTGAATAGAATAAAAAAATGACACAACAGTGTCCAGTGAATGAAACGTACAGAAAAATTCAAATAAAGCAGCTTGTGTGGTTCTGACTCTATTACATCAGCTGATTGCTTCCTGCAGATCTCTGAGTCCAGCTTGGTTAGTGGATCACCAGTGACGATGACAAGTATTTGGGTTCCACACCCTTAAGTATTTTAGGAACCAGCACCAGCAGTTTAAAGTCTATTTTATATGCAACTTGTGACCACTGCTACAAGATAAAAGCATAAATCTCTAAATCAGGTTTGCTATTTAATTGAGATTGAAAAAAGCCTAAAGCAACCTATCATGCTGTCATCCTACGATATTTAAGTTTGGCTGAGAAATAAATGTATTGATTTAATCTGGAAGGGCAATGCAAGGCTGTGCCAAAGTACATTCCACCTCAAAATGAGGTTTGTTTGGCTGCCGTGACGATCCATCTGGCTCTTGGGGAAGCTTTCACAAACTGCCACTGCAGAAGTGAATGGGAACAAGGTTTTTGTGGATTCTGGCATGGTTTGAGGTGGTCGCTAAAAGTACCAGAGTACAATTCTCCAAACTTATGACAATAATAACGTGACATTCCATTTTGCCAATTGAAATGGCTTGGCATGAAACCACCGCAAATCGTATTTTATTTTTTTATAGTCCAATTATAGCCCAGTTTGAAGACTTGGAGGGGAAAAAAATACAAAAAAAGTAGAGGATATTTTTATTATTGTATGAATGAATGAATGAAATGGTTTATTTCAGGAATAATACATGAAATAATACATCACATTGAAAGGGAGTGGAAGGAAGCGAACTTATATAATCCCACCCCGACTCGACCATACCATTTTCTCTACATGAATTATCAATATCCGGTTCAGAACTTAATATCAAATATTCATACTCTACAATAATAGATTCAGGTTTTAAAGAATCATTAATATCAGTGATGTAATGAAATTGTCTTAATACTAATAAGATAAATATTGTAAAATTCACGTGACCAATCAGCTTCTATACTGATGATTACATCATCAATACATCACCGGCCAAAGCGGAGTTCCTGACTTGTTGACATGAAAGTTCAGATATTTGGGCCCAATCCGAATTCTTCCCCTTCATTTGGGCCTCCAAACGGAGAGTTATGAAACATTTTCAAGCTTTCACGTGTACTTTTGTGTACAATCGTTAAGTATATCTTGAAACTCTGATGTACTAAATTTGTGTCGAGATGAATTCTCTTGTTTGTGTCTGTATAGATCAGCAGCTAGAAGACATCTGCTGTAAAGCTTGTATGTGTTACTTTGAAAGTTATGTTTAATTCAATTAACAGAACAACTACTGAAGCCGAGCCGCAGTCATGTTCAATTAAACCTAACACTAATCAGGCTTACATCACTGCCGCTAATGTGGATTTCCACTGTGCAGAGCTCCGCTCTCAGCTTTG
>NC_050513.1:7174037-7209164 GCF_002922805.2 Oryzias melastigma
AAAAAAAAAAAAACACAGCTCATTGCCATCAGAGCAACACGGTATTCCCTTTAATCTGCCTGTAAAGAGGCTGTTTTTTTGCTAATAATTACTGCAGTGAGCAGATGTGGCTCAAGATATGAGCGAGTTGTTTCTGGGTCATATATAATAGGACGTGTTATTCTCTGTAGTGTTGAGCACTTGGGGAATGGCCCTTTAAATGTTTAATGACGGTGTGCCTCTTCTAGAAAAGTTTGCCGAAGAGATCGGCTGTTGGCAGAGTGAGGCTTCGAAATAAAGTCTCGATCGGTCTCTGTCGGGAAGCGGGACTCTAAATGAAGATGGGAGGTAAGGGTTACAACTGAAAAAGAAAGTAAATAATGAGCAAGAAGGGGAAAAAATGACTTATACTGTTCTTTTGTGTATCGTTGAGTTGATAGAACACAGAGGCATCCTCAAAAATCACTTGGAAAAGTATTCCCCTCTGTCTCCCAGACAGTCTTTTGATGCCGAACCTTCGTTCTCTCTCCATCCTTCCCTCCTGTTCTCTCCCACGCTCCCTCCATCGCGGCTGATAAATTAAAAAGAAAGTATGTCAGTTTGCAGGCTGAAGGAGGGGTTGAGGCGAGAAGGAATGAAGACTTCAGAAAGAATTCATTCAGTTTTGGAGGAGAAACACGAGGCTGAAGGAACTCCGCCGCGTGAGTTCTACTGGACCGCGCGGCCTTGCGGTTTCACCCGGATTTGTCCTCTGAGCACTCCCCCTGGTCAACAAGGCAGACCAATGTCTCAGCAAGGATGCCTCTTGATCACAAAAACCACAACTTGACTTTAGTGTCCACAGGGGGGCTGTGTTTTTTACCAGGCAACACTGTGTGTGCCCCAACAGTGAAAGCTCCTGTTGCTATGCAACTGATAAAGGCCGGTGTGAAGTACAGAACAGGAGAGCTTTGCTAAAAGTTATGGGAGGCTGTCATACCTACCAGATGTACTCAAAACTGAAAAAAAACTCCAAATGAAATTAAAATATTTGCTGTAATTAAGTATTTTTAACAATATTTTACTCATTACTTGTACAGTCACATTTATTTTCAAAATGTAATTATTTTATGCAGTAAGACCATGAAGCGTCTTAAAATCACATAAAACCACCTTCTCTATTTGTGGTTGGTGGCTTTAACCCTTTAACGCAGGAGAGGAGGCCGGCAACACCTATATAACACATTCTTCAATCATTCAATTGAATTCAATTGTATTTATATAGCCCAATATCACAAAAACAAGTGCCTCATTGGGCTTTATGCCGGTAAATTTACAGAAGCAGAAGGTCGGTCATAGTATATAAACAATAGCTAATTCCTAAACTAAATGGACTGAATAAAACTGGTTATCTCTGCCCTTAGGCCCTCCCTCCTGATAAGGAAGCCTTAGGGATTCCCACATGAGGGAGAGATCCTCTCCCAGGACGGACAGGCAATTTACCAGAACTGTTAAAGAAGAATCTAACTCTACAACTACATGTTTGAATAGTGTAGCAGATTGGCTTCATGCAGATGGGCTGGGGGACAGCTGGGGATGCGAGACGTGCCAGAGGCGAGGTCCACTGCCAAGAACAGGGACATCGACAAACCACTTGGAATCTCTCCCACTCCAAGACGCGAAACAACGCAGAACAACTTTGTTTATTTTAAAAAGTTCTACAAAATCATCAGTTATCATATTTGGTTCATGAGATCTTTTTGTCTTTTTTCCTCTTACTGATCCCCTTCTATACTGCAGGAGTTGGCGCTTTTACCTGCTCTTCCATCTGTCTGTAACCCAGTCTGATGACTTTGCTTCACTTTAGTCTGAGGGCGCAAAAATTAAAACAAGAAGAATTTATATTTTAATCTTAATTTTCTTGTTAAATGTCCTCCGTTATCAGAAAATTGGCACAAGAACATGTTAAAACCACAAAAAATCTGTTTTTCATTGGAACGAGTCTTTAAAAAGTGACAAAAGTAAGCAAAACATAAAAAAGCAACAGAATTATCTTGTGCTATTCTAGGCACGTTTACATTAAAAGTAGCGTCATCTGGACCCCATAAGAGAGCACAAGGGTTAAATAGTAAACTAATGAAATAGTTTATACATAGTAGTTTGGTAAAGTATTTATATATATATATATATATATATATATATATATATATATATATATATATATATATATATATATAGTAGTTTATGTATACAGTATAGTTTATAGTATATATTAGTGTAGTTTAGTATGGTATAGTTTATATATTTAGTAGTTTATGTATATAGTATAGTATATAGTAGAGCTGTCAGGCGATTAAAATTTTTAATCGCGATTAATCGCATTCGTCCTGAGTTAACTCGCTATTAATCGCAAATTAATATGTGGCCTTTTTTAAAGGAAAAAATGTGTGCTTTGTGGAATTTAGCAGTTCTACATTAATTATGAAAACAAGAATGGCAAAATTAATAGTTTTCATCAGAAATACTTTATTTTGTAACATTGTATTGAGATAAACTTTCTTAACAATAAAAGGCTGTAACATAAAATGCCTAACAAAAGCCCAAGTTCAAGTGAAGGGCATTTTAAATTCAAAACTTCAATCAACGTTCAGTAAAATAAAATAAAAAACATCAAAAATAACATTTACATAACACTTTCATGTTCATTTTTTGTCAGGACCAAATCTTTTCCTCCTCTGCTGAACTTCAGTAATAAATGAAATAGAGATTTATCATTTCGTATTAACTTTTGTTTTTTGAAACCTTAAAGACTGAGAAAAGCGGGATACACTGTAGATAGTTTGACAGTCTGTTACTGCGGCCGCGTTCTCTGGCTGCAGCTCGATGCAGCGACGTGTCCAGCGGAGCTCACGCCATGAATATGCCGGCAGACAGACCGCTATGCTGGGACTGGATCACGCTGAAACCTCCAGAACATTTAAAACGTCCCCCGGTGAGCTTGCTGTTCGGAACGTCGGGCTCTCGGGATGCAGCGCCGGACGCGAGCCGGTACCACCAGACGTGGTACTGGACACGAACCGGAGCCGGGTTAGGGTGCAGGAGCTCTCCAGGTCCTAGCGCCGGGCGGTTTTAGCTAGCAGCTCGGTGGTTGGAGACCCGCCCGTGATCTAGTGAGAGCAGCCGGTGAGTTAAAGGGCGGGACGCCCGCGGGCGCGGTATGAAAAGGCACGTATGAGAAAATCCGCGATTAATGCGTCAAAAAAATTGTCGGCATCAAGCACACGTCAGATTAATGCGTTTTTAACGCGACAAATCTGACAGCCCTAGTATATAGTATATATTAGTATATATAGTATGGTTTAGTATAGTATAGTTTATATATATAGTAGTTTACATATATAGTATAGTATATAGTATATATTAGTATATATAGTATAGTTTAGTATTGTATAGTTTATATATATATATGCATAGTAGTTTATGTATATAGTATAGTATATAATATATATTAGTATATATAGTATAGTTTATATTTATAGTTTATATATATAATTATATATATAGTTTATGCTGCATATATATAATGGTAATTCTAAGAAGAATTGAAAATAACTTTCAAACGAGCGATTGTCCTCTAACAAGCATCAAAGTTCTCTTTAAACTTGTAGTCACTCAGTCTGACTATTTTTAAGGGTCACACTAGACGTTGTGCTGTTTGCTGTGTTCCACACTGAATACAGACCATAAAAAGAGAAGGAGACTGTTCTCTCCCAAGAGATTAAAGGAAAATCTTAAATCTAAAGGCTATAAGACCATTTTCAAGCAGCCTAATGTTCCCGTATCTGTGGCTGGAGAAGAAATGTTTTAAGTTTAAAGTCCAGAGGGTTGTAGACGGTCTCTCTGGACATAGCTGTAAGAAGAACACTTTTGACAAATAAAGAGCCAGATAATAGTAATGGTAACCAAGGAGCCAAGAACAACCTCCAAAGACATTAAAGATGAACTTCAAGGTCAGGGTACAGCTTGTTCCCTGACTAATGTTTCCTCTGTTGAGGTGGTTAATGGTCTGCTGCAGCAAACAGACAGAACATCTGACAAGTCCCACAGGAAGTGGAGTCCAAAATTTCTACACAACAAAAGCGTCTTAAAAAGAGGCCAGAGCTATTTTTAAGTTTCAAGTTTTTGACAAGTTTCACTCCTTCCTAAGAATGCTTGATGATGAGATTCATGTTTGGAAAAAAATAACAGTTTGATATGATGAAATCTGAGAAAATGTGAATAAAAAAAGATTCAAGTGGAGAAGAGCTGTTGGACAAAATAGAAAATTATAATAGCATATATGTATTTCTAACGGAAAAAAGGCCTTAACATTTGAGTCCAGACATCCACCCCCTAAAATGTAAAGAAATTATATTTTTCAACAAATATACCGTATATTTTTTTTAAATACAGTTTTTTAAAATATAGTTTTTTTTTTAAAGAACACATTTTTTTTCCAATTTATTTGGATTTTTTTTTAATATCTTGGTATCTGTGTGATCTCTCTTTGATACTACGTAGCAAAATGTAGGTTTTGACTGTTCTTCCAGTGAGGTTTTAACACAGACATCTTCATAAGCCAGTGTGGGAGGAGCTAATGCTACTGTCTTTAGCATCATAGAAACATGGAAATATTGACTGTAAATCTGTATTTCTCTTTTACCATACATGGAAGACACAGATGACGTTAAGAGATCAGGTCTATTTATTTTGATGAGTTCTACAAAAAAATCTGTAATCACGTCTCCATGTCTGGATTCATGAGATCATTCACTCTCCCAGTACGGTGAGGTTCACCATCTACTCCATCTGAATGACAGCCGCTTTCAGCGGTACTTCCGTCTCTGTGACCCAGTTTGATGACTTGCTGTCCCATGTTAGTCCAGGGAAGGAAAAAAATAAGGAGGACCTTTATAAAGGACTTTTTTTTTCAAAGTACTGATACTGCGCTTTTGCACAAAATGCATTGCATGACTTCTTATGGTACGTACGTGTGTCAAAGTCAAGGCCTGGGGGCCGGATCCGGGTAATCATATCTTGCCCTCCAGATCATTTTATTTTATTGTTTTTAATGGCCTGATCTTATTTCTAACTTGTATTTTAACAAAATAAATTTATATGGAGAGTAAAATATTGAAAGTTATTTAAGGTTATGTTGATTTATTCTGGAATAATATTCCTGCCCTTTTATTATTCATATTTATGTTAAAAGTTATTGTTTTAAAGTTTTAAAAATTGGCATTATGCTAGCTTTTTGGACTATTTTGTCATTTACTAACATTTTTTTTTTGGCTATTTTGCGATTTAGCTAACATATTAGCTACATGCTAGCTGTTTTGACTAAGTTAAGCTTTTTTTTTAGTTTTTTTAAGGCTGTTTTGAGTTCGGCCAATATTTCAGCTGCATGCTAGCTGTTTTGGCTTTTCTTTTAAAGTTATTTAGGCTATTTTGGAGTTAAGTTATTTCTTTCAGCTACAGCTAGCATGTTGCTGTAAAAAATAACTTAACTTCCAAGCTAGCTCTTTTGGCTAACCTAAGTTTTTTTTTTTTTTTTAGGCTAATTTGGTATCTAGCTAACATTTTCAGCTAGCTGTCAGCTTCAACATTTTCAGCTATCAGCTTCAGCATTTTTAGCTATCAATTTCAACATCTTCAGCTATCAGCACTAGCATCTTAAGCAGCTAAATTCAGCTTACAGCATTCACACTAGCATTATAGCAGGTAATGCTATATATCTAGTTCATAATTATATTAAAAAGTTACAGTTTTAAAGTTTTAAAAATGTAGTTTTGGTGTGTTCGCTAAATGTTTATCCTGTTCGGCTTGCGACCGAGGGTGTGTTTTGAATTTTAGTCCCCTGTGCGATTGAGTTTGACACCCCTGTCTTATGGCATCTGTATACGACTCATTTTTTTGGGGGGATAACCGATAGCTGAAAACATTAAATTCTCTAAAATCCACAGCACAAAGACCACTCTTTTGTGAGAGAAGAAAGGACTTATGGGGAGTGAAGATATTTATATGTTGACTTTTTCTTTTTTTATTATTGCTATTTTACTTCTGTGTCTGTGGTTATTGCACGGCATAGACAGAAATGGCGTCTAATTTTACCCACAGCCACGTCATGGCAGAAAATGACAGGAGAAAAGCTAAAAATGCACAGAAATGACAGATAATGTGTCAGAAATGGTGCGCTATGGTGTGCCATGACAACAGGCTGTCAACTGTCAATGGCTGAAAAAGCCAAAGCTTTTCTAGAACGGCCTTCTGTTGGCAGATGGAGCTCAGATCAACCTGCACCAGAACTTCAGGAGGAAAGAGTTAAAAAAAAAAATCAGCTGTTCAAAGCAAATTAATAAAATATGTCAACATATGTGGCTTCCATTAAAAACAATCAACGGAGACTGATTTTAAAGACTAAAAAAAGGGGAAGATAAAAAGGATGGAAAGCAGCAAGGGTCCCAAACTGGAATCAAACACAGTGATGAGCATTTGGTACATGGAGGGATCTGCAGGGGGGGTCCAGCTGGCATTTGGAAGAGCAAAGATTTAGTCAAATCTGACTGCATGGTGCACCGTAGCACAGATGGACACAATTGTAAAAGACCAGTTTCATGCATTTTTTGCATAATCAAATGTAATGGGTCAACAGATACTGATTTTTTAAAGATGCTCGTGCAGAATGATGCAAAAGCTGTTGTAAATTGAAGTATATTTTGGGGGTTTTGTCCAACCAAAAGACATTTGAATGTTTTTGGTATCCTGCAAAGTAATTTGAGTAGGGGTGGGCGATACTGGGAATTTGGGTATCGATCTAATACCACGTAATTGCTGATATCAATACCGACAACAATTATTTTTTTTCTTGAAATGGTTGATTGTAGAATAATTTCGAAAATACATTCTATATATTAATTACTAGTCAACTAAAATATGTTATATTAATTACGTGTATATTAAGAGACAGTGTTGCCAGATAGGGCGCTTTCCTGTCCAAATTGGTCAGGTATTTACTCAAATTGGGTAGTTTTTTTTTCCCAATGTAGCAACACTGTAGACAGATTTTGTGCATTGTTGAAGTGTATTGGATGTTCTGAATAATGTGGGTGTCCAGAAAAAGAAGAGGAGTAATAACTCTTGTTGATTATCTCCTCCCTTGACAGTGTCTTAAAGGTGCTTGTTGGGTTTCTCTTGTGTTTGACAGTTTCAGCTTTTACGCCTTGAATGTATGAACCCCCTTGATTTTCTTTGAGCACAGACCAGATCTGTGATGTTGCCAGCTTATTCTTAATGATCATTTGCTTCAAAAATGAGGCACTTCAAAGATGTGCCTGAATTAAAAAGATCAAAAGGATGCTTCTTTTAAAAAATGAAGAAAAGAAATGATTTTTTAAAAGTAACCTTTGCTTGACCTGCTGTTTGTAACCCTTTGGAGCACACATTTTATCCGTATCTTGGATCTGTTAGCTGGAGGTTATCTCTCACAGTGATCACAATATGTCAGGCTCTCATCGACCTCGGTAGTCCTGAGAAATACGTGGTCAAGAGGCAGGAAGCTGAGGGATGACCTGGAGTTTTGCATTTGTCTGCAAGGTTTTGGGATATTTTTAAGAGGACTGTCTTGACAAATTAAAAAAATAAAATAATTGACAAAAGATTTTTCTGTATTCCGGAGCCTATAAGGCACTCTAAGACTACATTTTTAAAACTGTAAAACCATAACTTCTTAACTTAATTATGAACTAGATATATAGCATTACCTGTGATAATGCTAGTGTGAATGCTGTAAGCTGAATTTGGTCACTGAAGATGCTAGTGCTGATAGCTGAAGATGCTGAAATTAACACCCAGCTGAAATATTAACTAAAGGCAAAAAAAAAATAAAAATAAAATAAAACTAGCTTAGCCAAAACAGCTAGCATGAAGCGGAAAAAATAGCTAAACTTCAACATACTTTAAAAACCAAAAAAAGCCAAAAGAAAACCAAAACAGTTATCGTGTAAAAATTAGCCTAACACCCAAACAGCCTAAAAAACTTTAAAAAAGCCTAAGTTAGCCAAAACAGCTGGTATGTAGCCAAAATATTAGCTAAACTTGTAGCATTGCCACAAAAGTATCCAGTGGACAAATTAAATAAAAAGAATGATATGAATTAAGTCCACAGGGGTTTGAAAATACTCATGCTCTAAAAGTAATAGAAACTGTTTTTTATAAATACTGTGCAGAATTTTTGTGTTGTATTGTGTGAATTCTGGAGAAGTGGGCGGAGTCACCAGCAAGGAAATAAAAAGAGAAAAGTTTGGGGCGTCGGCGGCCGGTCAGATGGAGGAATAAGACAAAAGGCTGGGGAAGGCTACGAGGGACCCCAGAAAGAATTAAAAAGGATAACCTACCCACAAAAAGCTGGACTAAGGGAGGAAACCACATCCATTTTGGTGAGACCATTCCATTTTTTTTTTGGACTTCTGTTCCTGGTGGATCTATACTTTTTGGACACTCGAATTTTACATGAACACTGGAAGAGATACTAAAAAGCCTAAAGAGACTGAAAAGAATAAGAGAACATTTTTTTTTTATTTTGTTTTGGGGGGGGATTTAAAGAATATGTGTTTATATGTTTGAATAGTTTGTGTTGATTAAAAAGGGAAATTAGTTAAACCCTGATTTAGGTAAAGAGTGTATTTCATGCAACTCGTTACAAACTCCAAAAAAGCACCAGAAAAAGCCTAAGTTAGTCAAGACAGCTAGCATATAGCTGAAATATTAGCTAAACTCCAAAACTGCCTAAAAAATCTTAGTAAATGCCAAAATAGTCAAAAAATCTAGCAAAATGCCAATTTTTAAAACTTGTTTAGACTGTTTTGGAGTTAGGCTAATACTTACACGCTAGCTGTTTTGGCAAATTTAGGCTCTTTTCCCAGTTTTTTAGGTAATTTTAAAGTTTAGCTAATTTTTTTAAACTACATGCTAGCTGTTTTGACTAAGCATTTTTTCCAGTTTTTTAGGCTAATTTGGCATTTAGCTAATATTTTAACTGGCTATCAGCACTAACATCTTCATCTATGAAATTCAGCTTACATCATTCACACTAGCATTATCACAGGTAACTCTATATATCTATTTCATAATTATGTTTAAAAGTTTTGGATTTAAAGAGTGTTCAATAAATGTTAAAACTCCATGCCCCATGTCAATATAGCTTTATAAGTAACATATTTTGAAGTGAAACATACTTGAAGGGAAAAGATTTTTATCAATCCGATACTTCATATTTGCTAACTTAATCTAAAAATCCATTGTTCCGCAGGCGCTAAACTTATTTCTGAGCAACTCAGTACATTTTTTTAAAAATTAAATGCTGGACGGCAACATTTCTTTAGGCACCTACTTCTCTGAAACTGCTGAACTAAGATTTTCCATAATGATGGGATAAACTGTGCAGTAAATCTTCATATAAATCCCTTTCATAAAAGTAAAAAAAAATGATCACAAGTACCCTAAAGGTCTGGTGTGATTTAAAGAAGCAGCAGGAGCTTTGAAAACCTCGGCTCAGCATTCTCTTTATTCATTAGGCAGAAATACTAAGCAATGAACGCCATGTAAAATTCATTACCTGAGAAAAGGCACCGGTACACCTTGAGACTTTTTGCCTAGATGTTTTGTGAACTTTTTTCCCCTTTTTACGTCTTCAACGAATATTTCACATGCAGGCAGTGCAAAGCAAAGACCTTATTAATAAAAATACCAATTTTCTTTCAGACACTTTTTTTTTTTTTGGGTCCAAAGGGGTTTTGACCACATTAAATCACTAAGCAATTCATCAGTTTTATAACCATGAGCTTTCCCTCCATAATACATGATACCTCATGGGGTTTAAAGAAATGCAAAAGATGAGGAATTCATTTTTTTTTTTAAGTGGAATTGTAGTTATATGGACAATAAAACGATATAACAAGGTTCTAAAAAGAAAAGTCATGCAGTGGAAATATGAAATCTTCTTTCATCTCTTCTCATTTAGCTAAATGTAATTGTAATTTGATTCCACAATTGTTTTTCCAAAACTAACACTTTTTAATCAAGGTTTGTTCTTATTAGTTGGTTGTATTATTTGTATTAAATGTTGTCATTGAAAAGTTAGCAGTTACCTCTCAACATTGCCTGCAGGTAATTTTTTTTCTTTTTTTTTGGAGAAATTTGTGCTTTTGATTTAGTAAACACAAAGTAGAATATTTTGACTAAACATTAACCTTGTTTAAGTGGTCATTAAACTATCAGGCTCTAAAACTGGAGAGGAGAGTCCGTCCGATAGTCGAACCTCAGATCCAAGAACAACAGTGCGGTTTCCGTCCTGGTCGTGGAACAGTGGACCAGCTCTACACCCTCTCCAGGGTGCTGGAGGGTTCGTGGGAGTTCGCTCATCCAGTGCATATGTGTTTTGTGGATTTGGAGAAGGCGTTCGACCGCGTTCCCCGTGGTGTCCTGTGGAGGGTGCTCTGGGAGTATGGGGTCCGGGGAGCCTTACTCAGGGCTGTCCGGTCTCTGTATGACCGGAGCAGGAGCTTGGTTCGCATGGCCGGCAGTAAGTCAGACCTGTTTCCGGTGCATGTTGGACTCCGGCAGGGCTGCCCTTTATCACCGGTTCTGTTCATAGTCTTTATGGACAGAATTTCTAGGCGCAGCCAGGGGCCGGAGGGGGTCTGGTTTGGGGACCACAGGATTTCCTCTCTGCTCTTTGCAGATGATGTTGTTCTGTTGGCTCCATCGAACCGGGACCTCCAGCATGCATTGGAGCGGTTTGCAGCCGAGTGTGAAGCGGCTGGGATGAGGGTCAGCACCGCTAAATCTGAGGCCATGGTTCTCGACCGGAGAAAGGTGGTTTGTCCTCTCTCGGTGGGTGGAGTGCTCCTGCCTCAGGTGGAGGAGTTTAAATATCTTGGGGTCTTGTTCACGAGTGATGGAAGATCGGAGCGTAAGATCGACAGGCGGATTGGAGCGGCGTCCGCCATTATGCAGTCGCTGTACCAGTCCGTTGTGGTGAAAAGAGAGCTGAGCCAGAAAGCAAAGCTCTCGATTTACTGGTCGATCTTCGTTCCAGTACTCACCTATGGTCATGACCTCTGGGTCGTGACCGAAAGAACGAGATCCCGACTACAAGCGGCTGAAGTTTTCTCCGTAGGGTGGCTGGGCGCTCCCTTAGAGATAGGGTGAGGAGCTCAGTCACCCGGAGAGAGCTCGGAGTAGAGCCACTTCTCCTCCGCATCGAGAGGAGCCAGTTGAGGTGGTTCGGGCATCTGATCCGGATGCCTCCTGGACGCCTCCCTGGTGAGGCGTTCCGGGCATGTCCCACTGGGCGGAGGCCCCGGGGAAGACCCAGGACACGTTGGAGAGACTATGTTTCTCGGCTGGCCTGGGAACGCCTCGGAGTCCCCCCAGAGGAGCTGGAGGAAGTGGCCGGGGAGAGGGAAGTCTGGGCATCTTTGCTTAGAGTGCTGCCCCCGCGACCCGGTCCCAGATGAAGCGGAAGAAGATGGATGGCTCTAAAACGGTTAAATTATGCTTTAACCAATCATTATCTATACAATTTAACACATCAAAACAATATGGAATCTTGTTCTATTCATTCAATATAACATTACGGGATAATATTGGGAAAATTTGACCTCAAGTGGATTTGATGGTCAAATAGTTTGACCCTTTAACACCAGAGCTTAGCTCCTAAGCCTCACTTAGATCCCACAGGCCCAAATAATTTTATAGACCAATGTAAAATTGCAGTTTAAAGCAAAGATTTTGAAAAAATTGGTAGCAGAGCAATTAGCCTCTTTCTTAGACAAATACACTCCAGTGAGAGTGCTCTTCTTAAGGTTTCAAATGATATATTTATGGCTTCTGACTTTGGTCGTTACACTGTTTTGGTACTTTTAGATCTCTCGTCAGCTTTTGATACTGTTGACCGCAACATCTTGCTGCATTGTCTACAATATGAAAAGGGACTGTTTTATCATGGTTCTCTTCATATCTAACCAACAGAACCTTTGCCATGATTGCCAAAGGTATTACATCTAAAGTCCCTCTCCTGCTTCATGGTGTACCTCAAGGCTCAGCTCTTGGCCCAATTCTGTTCTTACTTTACTTCATCTGCTTGGCCACATTATAAACAAGTTGTAGTGTTCAACCAAAGAAAAAAAAATAAGGAAATATTTTCCTAAAAAATGTGTTATTAGAGATTGTTTTTTTTTTACCAATTATCGCAGTATCGTGATATCGTGAGCCATGTATCGGGTATCGTATCGCGAGGTACCCAATGATTCCCATGAGTAAATGTGCAACTGAATATACTGTAACTGTTTCTCAAAAAGAAGCCGCACGCATCCACAAACTTTCAATAATTTGGTAGCAAATTTTCATGAGCATCAAGTGAAATGCCGTTGTCTTGATTTGTGCTTCTTTCTGTTAGATCTTCAGCAGTTCTTGTAAAAGCCTTGGGGTCCTTTAAACTTATCAGTATGTCCCAGACTCTGAACATTTGGTGGCTAAACCTGTTACAAGCAATCTCAACATCCATCATGATGCACTTTTGCCCTCTCACTCACCCTATGCTCCAACCTCTATCTTCAATATATAGACTGTACCGAAAATCTGACTTACCAGGAATGGTTGTTCCATACTTCATTTATTTACAGCAGTGAAAAATCCAGCCACTCATCTAAATCCACTATATTCTCGTTCAAGGTCATAGTGATGATTTGGTCTATCCAGATTTACGGATAGACCAGTCCATCATAGGGGCATACATAGACCAACAACCACACACAAAGTCACACCTAAGGAACAATTTAGAATGGCCAATTAGCCTATGATGCATATTTTTGGACTATACCAGAGAACCAGAGTGCAGACTCCACACTGGCCAGTATTTGAAATTAAAATCACAGCTGTACAAAATATTTTTTATTACACTTTTTATCAATGTTTGCCAACGTCAATGATTTGACACAACTTTAAATTCTTCAACTATTTGTGGTAAACTGGGTCTCCCTAAACAAAGGAAATTTAGTGTTTTCTTTGCAAAAAATATGACTATTTTTAGTACCTATTGAATTACATCAGAAATTTACTCATAGTTTATTTACTTCTAGAATTAGTTTAAAATTTACCACTAACACGCTAAGAAGAATCTCTTTACAGTTGGTCCCTTAGAGGTAGTAATTTGCTCATAATGAGAGCTGGACTGTGCTTGATGAGTTGCATTACTGAAATTACCAATTTATACCCAGATGGTGCATGAATTTTAATGAAAAGCTATTTATTATTCACAGCAAGTGTTAAACTCCGGTTTTAAATGCGTGTAAAACCGAAAGAGCTGTAGCGGAGGTACATATAGGAGGGGATGTACAAAAGGACGGTATTTTTTACTAAAACACTCATTTTTTGCTTCATAAATACACAAAAATGAGTTGGTGAAATCAGAAATAGTACTGCGTGGGTCCCTTTGGTGGCCCTGACCTCTTTCAAATGGCCTAATTATAACATTTAGCTTTAAAGGGGAATATCTGGTCAAGTAAATGTGGATTG
Organism: Oryzias melastigma; assembly: GCF_002922805.2. Classification (NCBI taxonomy): domain Eukaryota; kingdom Metazoa; phylum Chordata; class Actinopteri; order Beloniformes; family Adrianichthyidae; genus Oryzias; species Oryzias melastigma. The sequence continues at coordinate 7,187,610 of NC_050513.1, forward strand.
ACCCATTGTACTATAACTTACCCTTCAATGATCCGTCCATTTGAAGATTTTTATATGAGGGTTCTCCTTCAATACAGTCACAGATAGTGACTATAAGATGTGATATATTTGGATTAGTCTATGATTTGTAGAATCTTATAAACATGAATGAAATCGAGTCAGAGGATCCCACTAGGACATTAAAGTAAAGACTCATCAAACCGTAGTCATAAAGCTGACACCTTCAGAAAATGTATTGTTTTTTTCAAAACCATGGATCTGACACCTAACTAGACAGGACAAAAAAGGTAAAATTATCTGACTGATAAAAAAAAAAAAAAACCCACAAAAGGTGGTGGTAATGGTAGATTATCTTTAAACCAATGAATTATTATTACATTTTTGGACCGTGGGCCATAAAGGGTTTTAAAATTTGACAGAAGGGTCCTAACAGGAGTAGATTTATGGAGTGTTTTGGTAATCCACCTCATGAGAAAGAAAGAAATGACTGAAACATGCTTTCATTTTGATTGAAAATTACTATATATGTTTTAGAACAGGACATTTTGGAGTTTTTATTTCAAAACTGTGACTTTTGTTTCTCATTGTAGTGCCACCTGCACCAATTGGTCGATGTACCTCAGGAAAAAACAAACTTATAGAAATATTGTGGTCATTTAGAGTTGGAATGATCAGAAAAATGACGATCCGTCAAAAAAAAAATCCACAAAATCTTCCACAACATGACTGCAAAATAACTTTCTGCAAGGTCAAAGTATTTGTAGAGCACCATCTATAGGGATACTCCAGAACTACAGGGAGAATAGAACAATAATGATTTTTAATATATTTTTTTCCAGTGTGATCACAGTTTGCCACCCTTGACTTATCCCTTTAATACAAGAGCTGCCGCCAGTGACACTAAATATTTACCCTCTGACAAACCACAACTCTGTCCGTTTACACGATCAGTATGAACCAGTTGATTCTGACGCTGAGGAAAGCATATTTTCATATCAATTTGTACCAATATACAACATATTACTAATGTAAAGTGTTTCTCTTCAGAATCCGCTGGAAATGCGTTCATTCCGTAAATGTTTGAAGCATTAAGGTAGTCAAAACCAAGGAGCTACAGCTCTGGGGTAAAAGGGGAGAGTTCAACAGAGGAGTAGACCCCAAACGCCCCCAATTGACACCAATCACACAAGTAGAATGGTAGATCATTTATTTGATGGTTTAGCATGGTACTCTACTGAAAAAAGGAGAAGCACACAGAGATACAGTATAAATCTAAGCCTAAATACATTTTTGTGGCAGCACAGAACATTTCACATTCCATAATGGGACCAAGGCCATACAACACCCTCTTATGATTTGTTTTTTTCTGTTTTGTGCTTTTTTTTTGTAGCTTTTTTTTTTGTTACTTTTTAACACAGGCTCACATGGCATAGAGTCATTTCTACGATGAGCTGTTGGCAGTTCTCATAAATAAGGTTGCAAAAGATCTCTGAACCCCTTAAAGTTAAGAGTTAATGCATGCATAATAAATACATATGTAGTAAAAGTTTGTCATCTGTTAGCTTCAGCTTGTACATTAGTTTAAAAACATCTCATACAATGACCTTTTTTATATATTTAACCATAAATCTGTTGACCTTATTTACCTCAAGTTCAGTCTTCCATGACAGCCTTCAATAGCCACAATATCTATCAAGATTTGTCATTGGATTACTGATGTACGGGGACCGTAATATAGTTAAGTAAGCAAATTGATGTGAACTTTTCAAGTATTATTTTTGATGTTTAACTGAAGCTTTTTCCTTTACAAGTCTTTTTTTTTTTTGCACTCAGCCCCATCTACATAGTAGAAAATAAAGCGTTGGTTCACTCAAGATAAAGAACATCCCCTAGCTTGATCTGGTCAATCAACTTGCATTTGTGCTGCAACAATCTGGATACAGTACATTCTGTTTTCTTTGTCATATATCAGATGATAGTCTTTAATCGGTCCGTTTTTCTGTACATGTTCATGCACGAGTAGAAGACGTGAGTGATAATTTGAATGACCAAGTTTGAAACTCTAGAGCAGGGGTCCCCAAACACTTTTGCCGATCGAGAACCACATAAAAGTGACTTTTTATTCCACCCTTAAGCTGTTTAAGCTGTGACGGGAGAGGAAAGACTATTTATTTTTTTTACTTTTTCTTTATTTCTTTATTATTATTTTGCTTCTGTACGTTTTTTGGACGCCTATAGCTCTTCAGCTCTTTCACGGAAATTTAGCTCTTTTTATGCTAGTTTTTTTCCCACCGTTTTGGCAGTTACATAGGATTTGTTGGCTATTTTGAGGTTTAGCAAATATTTTAGCCACACGCAAGCTGTTTTAGCTAATAAAGTCTTTTTTTCCCGTTTTTTTAGGGTAATTTGGAGTTAATCTAATGTTTCGGCTACATGCTAGCTGTTTGATTTTTTTCAGCTTTTTAAGCGAATTGGGAGGTTAGCTAATACTTTAGCTTTATGCTAGCTGTTTTGGCTAAATTACACATTTTACTTGTTTTCTAGGCTAATTTGGCATTTAGCTTTTATTTCAGCTACATGCTAGCTGCTATTCTCTAATTTAGACTTTTTAAGTTTTTTAGGCTAATATTTTAACCCTTTCCTAGCAGTTTTAGCTAAATGACACATTTTACCAGTTTTTTTTAGAGTAATTTGTAGTTTATCCAATATTTCGGCTACATGCTAGCTGTTTGACTAACGTAGGATTTTTTTCAGCTTTTTAAGCGAATTGGAAGCTTAGCTAATACTTCAGATTTATGTTAGCTGTTCTGGCAAATTACACATTTTAATAGTTTTTTTAGGCTAATTTGGAGTTTAGCTAATATTTTGGCTAGATGCTAAATGTTTTGGCTACATTACACATTTTACCAGTTTTTTTAAGAGTAATTTAGAGTTAATTTAATATTTCGGCTACATGCTAGCTGTTTGACTAACTTGGGATTTTTTCAGCTTTTTAAGCAAATTGGAAGCTTAGCTAATACTCCAGCTTTATGCTAGCTGTTTTGGCTAAATTGCACATTTTACTAGTTTTTTTTAGGCTAATTTGGAGTTTAGCTAATATTGTGGCTAGATGCTAGATGTTTTGGCTAAATTACATATTTTACCTGTTTTCTAGGCTAATTTGGCATTTAGCTTTTATTTCAGCTACATGCTAGCTGCTATTCTCTAATTTAGGCTTTTTCAGTTTTTTAGGCTAATATTTTTTACCTTTTCCTAGCCGTTTTGGCTAAATTAGGCATTTTACCATATTTTTATTTTTATTTTTTATGGCAATTTGGCATGCCACTAATATGTTAGTTAGCTAACAGCTTTAGCATTCACTATTAGCTTTAGCCCTTTCAGCTATCAATTTTTTTAGCTGTTAACTTCAGTGTTTCCAATTTCAGCATCTTCAGCGGCCACATTTAGCTTACAGCTTATTGCAGGTGATGCTATATATTTAGTTTTTAAAATGTTTTTGTAGTATTTCTTTCAATGAAGATCACAGAAATTATTTAAAATTTGGCTTTGTGTGGCTTTCTGGAAAACCGTAAATGTTTACAATCAGGCTGTGATTGTTACACTTCTTCTGTTAGCTTGGAAACCGACCCCCATCAGAGTTATGTGGCCCTCACAAGAAAAAGTTCGTGGACCCCTTCTCTAGAACAATACCCAAAGAGTCAGACAGCAGTAAACCTTTTTTTTGTCCACCGACGAACTATTGCATTTTCCAATCTGGCAAGCAGCGAAGTAAATAAATTTCCCATCGACACCTTTACGTCTTGCAGTGTCCCGATCCATTCTCATTGCACACATGCACACTTTGGTAAAAACACCTTCCTTGTTTCTCAATTCCTAATAACAAGATTAAACGTGGGTGTATTACATTCTAATGGAGAAATGATGACCATGGCTCATTATCCTCTCCCTGAAGAATGGATCTGATACATTCAACGCTAGTATGTGCTAATTCAACAGACTGCTTATCGTGGTCCATCTTCGGACTCTGTCAAATCCATTTGCATCACTTTGTTGATGTGTTGCGGGGCATTCAGGAGCTGTAAAATACAGAGCTCAACACACATTACATTTACTGGGGTGGAAGTGCGAGATGGTTGGCAGTTTGAATAGGAATGTACTAGTTAGAACAGAATCTGTTGGGTTGATGCTTGTCATCTTTTCACTAAATACTCTGACGGTAAATAGGCAGTATAACAATCACAAAATCATTTCTGGGTTGCACACTCATTATATATGTGTATATGTACATCTACGTGTGTACACCTTATGTACCTATGTACAAAATCATCCCTCCACAGTATTACCAAAAAAGAATTGGTGTTAATCCAACAGAAACAAGGAAATCAAACACCTGAAGAAGTATAAAAATATCAGAATATTTCATGGGTAAAGTATCTATCGCCCAAAAGGCCCTTGGCAGTTATTTTAAATTAAGCATTTTCTTTTTTTTTTTTTTTTTTTTTTTTTTTTTTTGTTTTCAAAGTGGAAGTTTTGTAAATTTGAGTGCAAATCTGTCACGATCAACTGGAAATTAGAGCTGGACAAAAAACGTGGCAGTTTGTGCTTGTTAACTTTTTCCTCCAGTTTGTCCTACAGAAGAAGATTTTAGCGCCACTTTTACCTGTCAAGAAAAAAAAAAAGAATTTCAAGACCTGAGTCACAAACATTGTGAACCAAAGAGAAAGATCTTCAGCTTGAGCTTTTCAGTACAGATTTACCAGATTAACCTACAACAGAGTATAGTTAGTAGCATGCATTTTATCCACGGTATAAAACAAACGTCAGTCTGTTTTTGTAAAATTGTGCTGTAAACCAAGGCAAACCACTCCGATACATGACAAGCATAGGGCAGTGCATAGGGAACTTTAGGGTGTGACCTCACTGAGCTGCATTAAAAGTGTGAATTAGAGAGGTGCCAAAATTACGCCAAGCATTTGCAGTTTTCAGCTTTACTTCATATAACCTAGTTCTGTTGACGTAAATTTGGAAGAGTCAATAAATTGTGAATACAAAAAAAAATGTGTAATGATGTAAAAGTTATTCTTAACTCCAGGAAACCTATAACCAAAAGTTTATTGGACTATCCTTGCCAGTTTAATGGTTAGCAATGGTAGAGAATATCTTGATGGAAACCTAACCAGGAATGCAAACACAGCAAGTTGGATAGTGAAGATAGTATTTTGAGTATCTGTTCAGACTTTCTCTGACGCTACGTTCACACCGGGCTTGGAAATGTGCATTTGAGCAACCGGCGTCATTAAAAAGTCTGTATGTATGAATTTAAATGCGTGTATCGGACTTGAGTTCACGAAGTGTTATGCTAGTTTTTAAAGGGCCCATACCGTGAAAAAACAGCTTTTTAAGCTTCTAAGTGTATTTTAATGTTCATTCCTCGCTCTAAACAAGTGGTATTTTGATCCGCTCACACATTTCAGAGTAATCCTCTGAAACAGGGGTGTCAAACTCAATCGCACACGGGGCCAAAATCCAAAACACAGCTTAGGTCGTGTTAGGGCCGAACTGGATAAACATTTATTGAACACTCTAAAACTATTTTTTTATAACTTTAAAACTGTAACTTTTTAACATAGTTATGAACTAGATATATAGCATTACCTGTGATAATGCTAGTGTGAATGCTGTAAGCTGAATTTGGCCACTGAAGATGCTAGTGCTGATAACTGAAGATGCTGAAATTTATAGCTAAAGAGGCTGAAGCTGAGAGTCAGCTAAAATATTAGCTAAATGCCACATTAGCCTAAGAAACAAACAAAAAAACGGAGATTAGCCAAAACAGCTAGCATGTAGCCGAAAAAAATAGCTAAACTTAAAGATATCCTAAAAAAACTGGGAAAAGAGCCTAAATTAGCCAAAACGGCTAGCGTGTAAATATTAGCCTAACTCCAAAACAGTCTAAAAAAACCTAAAAAGAAAAGTGTAAATTAGCCAAAACAGCTAGCATGTAACTGAAATATTGGCTAAACTCCAAAAAAGGCCTAATATATATATATATATATAAAAATAATTAAATTAGCCAAAACAGCTAGCATGTAGCTAAAATACTGGCTAAACTCCAAAAAGGCCTAAAAAATATAAAAAAAAAAAAAACTTAAATTAGCCAAAACAACTAGCATGTAGCTGAAATATTAGCTAAACTCCAAAACAGCCTAAAATAGTCCAGAAAGCTATCAGAATGCCAATTTTTGAAACTTTAAAACATTTTTAACATAATCATGAATATTAAAAAGGCAGGAAATTTTATTCCAGAACAAATTCAAATAAACCTTCATTAACTATCAATATTTTACCCTCCATAAAAATATGTTTTCTCAAATTTATACAAGTTAGAAATGAGCACAAGATAACATCGGGCCATTAATGACAATAAAATAAAACGATCTAGAGGGCCTGAGATAATTACCCATGAGGGCCGGATCCGGCCCCCGGGCCTTGACTTTGACACATGTGCTCTAAAACCTGCAGCCCCTCCCATACCCATGAAAACAAGCGGGTCCTCACAAGCTTACATTATAGATTGAGAACAGCCCCTTTCAGGAAGAGTTTTTTAGTGTTCCTTTGGTAATGTATTATCATATATATAGTTTACGTTGAAAGAAAATCATGGTATGGCCCCTTTAAGTCCGTCCAAACACAAGGCAATTGAACTAATCAGGGACTCTGATGTGGTAGTGACGTATGGGTAGTGTCCTTTTCAAAAGAGCTAACCAGTTGAAAATTGAAAAAAGTGCTGCGAAGGAAAACGCTTAGAACAAGATTCGGACCACTTTGGCATCTCACACTAGTATTTGGTAGTCACAGACTTAAGTGAAAACGCCATGAAAGCGCGTTCTTGAATGCACCACACATGCCCGGTGTGTACGTAGCAAAAGAAAGTCTGCAAAAACCCACACAATTCATATGTATTCATATTCATATAATAATTGTGAGGGTTATAGATACGATCTGACTTTTTGGAAGCATGACTGCCCATTTACCTGTGAGGGTACATGCACATTTTTAATAGTCTGAGATGTTTGAGCAACAGAAATTCACAGACTTTTATTTATAATTGTGCACCTCAAAGTAATTCTGAGCTGTTGCAGCACTGGCCTCTTGTGTAAAAGGATTATTTTTTGTTAAAAAATCTTTTTTTACTGCCTCTTTGTGTTTGTTTTTGTAATACTGTAATACTGCAGTAGATCACTTGCTGGCATTGTATCTCACTATTTACATGTTATTGAGAGGGCAAATGTTAGGAAATAACTTTCACAAGTCGCATTTACAGTACATAAAAAATAAAAGAGCCTCAGAACAGAGGATTCAAACGCTAAATAAAAAACAAATTAGGTGAGAACTTGGTCCAAAAACCTTGTAGTAGTGCAGTACTGCAGTCTTTGACTCCACATTTTCAACTGCGTATAAAAAAAGAGCGAAAAAAAGGAATGAAATAACAAAATCAAACAACATCAAACAAAGCAGTCCAATCAGACATAGTAGAGCCAGTAGATGAGATTGAACAGCGAGAAAACTGAAGGGAAGATGATGCGTGACCAGCGGTCGATGGCGTTCACATCGGTTAGGTCTGGGATTTTGATTTTTAACTGGGAGGACCGCCTCCGCAGGCGGCTGCGTTTCATTTGAGCAGACCGGTCCAAAGAATGGCGGCTGGCGGAGCGGGGTCCGATCCCACCGCTCTGCTTTCGGTACTGGATGTGTGACGAAGCCGTGCTGTCCAGTTGGACCATGGACTGAGAGTTTCTAATGTCTGCCACGCTTGTGGTGATCTCACCACCAGCTACCTCGTTGTGGATCTCAAGGGTGGTCAGCAGGATGTTCCCATGGCCATGGGGTTCCGCCTAAAGGGAAAGAGACGTGGAGAAGGTTTAGATTTTCACTGTTTCAAAACAAATACTAAAAAAAGATACTTAAATTTGTGTGATATTTAAGTCAACTTTATTTATTTGTCTTAAAACTATTTTAAAAAGCAGTACCTTGAGAGCAACAAGAACTGACCCTTGTTTGCCTCAAACCAAGGGTCTTGGTTCAGTTGCAAGTGAACCCTGATGTGGTTCATCTCATCATCTCATTAGCAAACTAATGAGCTAGTGTAACATGAAAGCTGTCCTTTCTTAGTAGACGAAAACAAAAGACAGTCTGCACCCTAAACCAAAGAAGAACTAATAGGGATGTAGTTGGAAGATGTCTAATAGCTACATGTCGTATATAGAGGTGAAGCCAACAAACTCGTTCCTAAGGACCCCTCCGCATCAAAAACTGATTTTTAGGTGTCCCCATTGGACGTTTTTTGACTTGCTGGCTATTCCAATTAAATCTGGGCTTCAAACCAATACTAGTCCAGTACCAGGTACCCTAACCTTAACCCAAGTACCAGACGCATTCCACACCGGACACAGATTGTAATCATAGTCCATCCGGTACTGGAACCGTGTTGGAACGTCAGTACCGTAGCCACACAGTACCGGTTTGTGGACCGAGTTAGGGTTGGGGTACCAGGTCAGGTCTAAGGTACCAGTACCGGCTGAGTCCTGAGGACCGATCCGTGTCCGGTACCGCATCTGACAAAACTCCCGGACACCTGATTTTATCGGAACACCCAGGACGTCAAAAATTGCCGAGTTGGGGACACCCAAAACATCAAGAAGTGACGCAGAGGGTTCCTTAACCATGCGTCCATATGTGAAGAGTTGGGACTATGAATGTGTTGGTGGAGGATCAGGAGCTTTTTGGACAGAGGTAGAGGGTTTGGCCTCTAAACCAGGGTTCAGTTTTCAGTCTGCCTGCCCATGTTTTGAAGTGTCTTCTGGCTAAACACTGAGCCTTGTGGGTGAATCAGTGAAGGAAGTGTGACTGGTAATCTCTGTGAAGAAGGTGCAGAAGTGTGTATAAATACACATCGCTGTCACTGTTTGATAGTCAGATGACCATCTGAGATAGCCAGTTTTAGCTACACCGTAGAAAGTGAAACAGATCACTTAGCAAAAGTTGTGTAATTTGCTACATTTGTAAATGTTAGTTTTTATCAAATTCAATATTTGAGTTGAGTAAACTATTAACTCAAATTTTGATTTGATAAAAACGTATAATTTTATCAAAGTTTTATCAAACACAGGATACATGCATGTGATAGTCAAGTCAAAGACAGATCCACAAACTGTGAAGTGCAAATTCAGTTATTCATGCAAATGTAGTGGCTGGTGGTTCCACACTTCCCTCAATGAGTTGTACTATTTATCAGGTTTTTATTTTTATGATATAATAAAACAAAGTTAGGAGCAAATACACCATGATAGAAAAACTAGCTACCTAAACATAAATACTGGATCTATGAGTACCGTACATTCTGGACAATAAGGCACACAGTAAGTTCTTTCTTTTTCTTGAAAAACTACTTTTCTGAGGTGCTCAAAAATCTGTTTTGCACTTTCACCAAATTGTGATCACTGAAGATAAACAGGAAAACATGAATATTAACACAATTTGCTTGAAAAAATTCCCATCAATCTTCTGGCCAATCACCTGCCTCTTTGCCCTCTATAGGCTTTCTGGATTTTGTCGTCTTCCCATGTATGACTGCTTTGTTTTGCTTTAGGCGCCCCACAATCCACTGCTCCGTTTGTTCAAAAATAGCCCAGTCATTGTCCTTTCACTGATATAGTCCAGTTCAGCTGACCATTCAAAAAAATTCAGTACTTTTGGGCCAACAGAAATTACATGTGGAGTGCCCCAAGGCTCCATCCTGGGACCACTTCTATTTAATTCTACATGCTCCCACTGGCCCAGGTTATAAAGAACAACAACATTAGCTACCATAGCTATGCAGATGACACACAGATATATATTAGACTGACACCAGGAGACCGAGGCCCTGTACAGGCTCTTGGTAAATGCATTGAGGACATTAATGACTGGATGTGTCACAACTTACTTCAATTAAACAAAAACAAAACTGAGGTTATTCTCTTTGGGGCTAAAGAAAAAAGGTTGGACGTCACTACAGAGCTTCAATCTATTCAACTAAAAACTACCAACCAGGCCAGAAACTTGGGTGTAGTGATAGACACAGACCTAAATTTTGATGAACACATTAAGGCAGTCACTAAATCAGCCTATTATCATCTCAAAAATATCTCAAGGATTAAAGATCTGATGTCTAAGCAGGACCTGGAGAAACTAGTGCATGCTTTCATCTTTAGTCGACTTGATTACTGTAACAGTGTTTTTACAGGACTACCAAAAAAATCCATCAGGAAACTGCAGCTTATTCAGAATTCTGCTGCTCGGGTTCTCACAAGGACCAAGAAAGTAGACCACATCAGTCCAGTTCTGAGGTCTTTACACTGGTTACCTGTCTGTCAGAGGATAGACTTTAAAGTCCTGTTACTGGTTTATAAAGCTTTGAATGGTTTAGCACCAAAATACATGACTGACCTCCTGACCCAGTATGTACCAGCCAGACCTCTCCGGTCATCAGGATCCGGTCTTTTATCAGTTCCTAGAGTCAGAACTAAACATGGAGAAGCTGCATTCAGCTTCTATGCACCACAGATCTGGAACAGACTTCCAGTCAATGTGCTTCTTTTGGAATGAACTTAATCGACTTTTCTGTTTGCACATACTATAAGAATTTCAATTTACATCCTTCAAAGTTGTTTTTTTAATTCATTTTTGGCTTAATCCCATTTCTAGTTTCTTATAATTCTGGCCACATTTTTAAATTTCAGATTGAATATTCCTCCTGGTTTTGTCCCACTAGATTCCAGAAAGAACATTTTAACACTTGCAGGGGTTCATCTTAATGTGTCTCAGGGTTTCACCCGTGTCCTGCTAGGATTTTATACATGTTCAGCAAATCTAGATAATCTCCTCTAGAAGTGTCTTAAAGCCGCCTTTTTAATTTCAGGTTTTTGTAACCAGCGTTTAAACCCTTTCAAGTTTCATTAGCGATAAATGCTAAAAAATATCACACAATTTAGCAAAACATTAATCATCATCAATAAAACTAAATCGTGAAAAATTACCAAAAATTTAAGGTTAGTTTCTTTGTAAGTTTCTGCATCATGTGCTACTTTGATTCAAGTGTGACTTCACATCAATGCTGTCACCGTACTCAATTTATTTAAATGTTAACCAAACCCTAAATTAACTTTTTTTTAGCTTTTGACATCTTAAAAGTGCTGTCTATTGGTCATTGCCAAATTTTTGACTTATTTAATTCTTGAAAATATGGTCAAAACCGTCTGTGTGCTGCCCCCTTAAGGTTGAATTGAGGTATTACAGTTGAATTTTGTGATTGGTCAAATCATGTAAGTTTCAAAAGTCTGACGTCATGATCTACAGCTCCAATAATGATAACAGTCCCGCCCCCAAGCCCCACCCCTCTGACTGGATTCTCAAATTTCGTCTGTGGGTGGAGTCAGCCTCCAACTTCCTGGTTTGGTTACCCTTTAATGCTTTTTTTTTAAACTAGTTGTGAGAAGGTGATGTACACTTGTACACTAACCTTCCCCTTCATCCATCATTTTTTTTAACTACAAGGTACAAATATATCCATCCATCCATCTTCTTGACCGCTTTGTCCCTGTCGGGGTCGCGGGGTTGCCGGAGCCTATCCCGGCTACTGATGGGCGAAGGCGGGGTACACCCTGGACAGGTCGCCAGTCTGTCACAGGGCCTCAATCACACACACATCCACTCTCACATTCACACCTAGGGGCAATTTAGAGTCACCAATTAACCTATGAAGCATGTTTTTGGACAGTGGGAGGAAGCCGGAGTCCCCGGTGAAAACCCACGCATGCACGGGGAGAACATGCAAACTCCACACAGAAAGGTCCCAGCCGGGATTCGAACCGGGGCCTTCTCGCTGTGAGGCGAGAGCGCTAACCACTTGCGCCACCGTGCAGCCGGTACAAATATATAAAATCCTAAATTATCCTGTCCTTGCATGTACTGTATTTTCAAGAATATAAGTTGCAGCTTTATTATAGTTTAGCCAAGGGTGTTTTTTATACTAAGGAGCTACTTATTTGTAATTTTTGTCCCATGGATTGGCTCATATTTTCATTAATTTCCCTCTGACAACTGGTTGCCCTCTAGTGGTTGTTTCCACCAAAAACCACTAGAGGGTGCTGTATGTGTGTATCAGTATTTGCTACTGACACACGGGGCCAGAAGAAGAAGTGTCGTCCAAAACAAATATGGAGGGTAATCTGATTGTTTTCCTTTTAAACTTTGATATTTTTCCTATTTGCATTATTATTACTCTTGTGTTTGGCAGATTTGTTCTGAAACGTCAGACTTTTCTCCCAAATGTGCAACTTATGTATGGTTTTCCTCTTCTTGATTTGACATTTTTTGCTCCTGCAACTCATACTCCTGTGCAACATATACTCCAGAAAACACAGTACTACCTGAGACTATTTTATTTGGCCTGGAACAGCTTGCATCTAATTGTCAAAATCTAAAAAAAACCTTTGCAGGAAAGCTACATTTTTCACTTGGAATCTCACTTTATTGAACGTTTCACAGATTCTTAAAGAAATTTAAACTAGAATGTAGAAAATGTTTCATCTCGTGTTTTGCAAAATTGGTAGGTTAGAGTTGGTCGTTGGTTACCAGCTTCTCACAAAATTGTCTTACACTCTTAGAATCATTAACATTAAATTCTGAACCATTTAAAACATATTTTGAGAGAAATTTGTAAAGAACTCCCCAACATTTGAAGATATTTTGGAAATTCCTTGCAATGCAACCTTTATAATATGGTGTCTCTATGTAGTTCAGGAATACCCAGTAATGGGGTCCCTGGACGGACTATGTAAGGGGCTATTTCTCCACTTCCTGACATGCGTCATGAAAGAAATGACTTTTCATGATAATGAGAGAGGTTGTACAAGAAGCATGCACTAAGAATGAGCTCTGACGACAGGAAACGGCATCAGGTCGAGCACTTTTCACAAAGCAAGCATGAGCGTCATCTCAGAAAGTCAATGTTATGGAGATGCCTTCTGTTGCTTATACATGGATGGAGAGGCTTTTTTGCATCAAGGCAAAAGGAAGTTTGATCACATCCATGTCACTTGATGGCGATGGGCAGAGCTGACTTGAAGAGTCTGGAGGTAAAGCAAAAACACAACTCACCGAGCGTGAGTGGCGAAGACCTTTAACCTGATTGGACCGTTTAAGCGATGCGGTCCTACTACCTGCCTCCTGAGGAAACGAAAATATTCAGCCACATGTGGGGACATATTTACCTGAAACGGATTCGTCTTTGTTTTTGAAAGGCAAAGATGGAATCACAGACAATTAGAAACTCCACATGCTCCTCTTTAGAAAGGTGTACCCCAGGGCTCAATTTTAGGCCCTCTTTTATTCTCGCACTTTGGCTATACAAATGATAAATTGATTGACATGCAAGTATACCACATGATTTTGTGGACTCCTCAGGAATCTAGAGATGCCAAATGTTTTTTTACACCTACCCTTGCTGCGTCATACTTGGCTGACCTCTCGTTATTGGCCTTCTCTGCTTTTTCCGCCAGCTTCTTTTGCATCTGAGGGCCCCTCCCGAAGAAGATGTAGTTTACAAAGGCATACTCGAGAAGAGCCAGGAAGACCATGACGAAGCATCCCATCAGGTACATGTCGATGGCCTTGACGTAGGGGATCTTGGGTAGTGTCTCTCTCAAGTGAGTGTTGATGGTGGTCATAGTCAGCACCGTGGTGATCCCTATAGAGGAAGGACAAATATTTTGAGTTATACTTTTTCTGAAATCTAACAAAAGCTTGACTTTATCTGCACATATGACCTTTCATTTACTTAAACTGTCCTGGAAAACTCTTCCTTTTCATGTTTGTTTAACTCGCATGAACACTCGAGGCAGGTATGCAGCCTCTGCTTCATTGAAATTCAAAGGTCTGCCTTAAAACACCAAACTGTCCCCTGGTCACTGAGCAGAAATGAATCATTAGCATAGAGCCGCATGTATCTAGCTCCCAGTTCTTGTTAACCTTAACCTCTAGGGGGAAACAAATGACCTTCCATATATGAGGCACGTTCACACCTTATGTGTTTTCATGATGAAAAGAGAAGAGTGAAGCCATGTTGCTCCTACTGTAACCTAAAATGACCATATGTGACCAAGAGGGAGGAGCCAGAGAGTTGTATTAGAGACAGCAGGGTTTTCAGATGGACCGTGAGGAGGCTGGGCCAGGTGGCATTCAAGGACCATCTGTCTTTTACGCTGCACTTCTTGCTTAGTAGTCAATTCTAAATTTGTCATTTAACCCCCTCATATATAAACAGTTTTCGTATTTGGTGTAATAATCACATAAATGTGGCCCTCATGTCAAAATTGGTAAGATACTGAATTAAATGGCTTTAAAATATTTATAAAACATTTTTTTTAAGTCATTTTTGTTGTTTTTCATGAAATTAGAGTAAAAATAAAGCTAAAGTCAATTCAAAACCAACAAAAAATTATAGTAGGACTGTATGTTGACACCAAATGTTGACTTTGTAGTTTTTCTTGTATCTTTATAGTTTCTTGTTATAGAACAAAAAAAAAGTTGTAAATATCTAAGGAAATATTCTACATCTATTAGTGCTGCCACAAACGATTATTTCAATAGTCTACTAATCACCAATTATTTTTTCCGATTTGTCGACTAATCAGGTCATGTGCAAAGTGGATGTAAAGCACACATCTTAACCATCATTCGCTTTAAACTAACTAAGAACTAGATACATAGCATTACTTGCGAAAATGCTAGTGTGAATGCTATAAGCTGAATTTGGCTGCTTTAGATGCTAGTGAAGATAGCTGAAATCACTGAAGCTGAAAGGCAGCTAAAATATGAGTTAAATGCCAAATTAGCCTAAAAAACAGAAAAAAGCCCAAGTTAGCCAAGTAGCTAGCATGCAGCTGAAATATGTTGGCAAAACTCTAAATTAGCCTAAAAACAAAAAAGCCTCAATTAAATGAAATAAGTAGCTTGCAGCTAACATATTTGCTTAGCTCCAAAATAACCTAAAAAATTTTGAAAAAAGCCTAAGTTAGCCAAAACAGCTAGCATGTAGCTGAAATGTTAGCTAAACTCCGAAGTACCCTAAAAAACCTTAATAAATGCTAAAACAGTCCAAAAAGCTAGCATAATGCTATTATAACTTTCCATTTTACAACACTCTGAGTCTGTGTAATGTACAGTAAAGACTAATCGACTATTAAATTAGTTGTCGACTATTTTAATAGCCGATTAGTCGTTGATTAGTCGACTAATCGTGGCAGCTCTAACATCTATAAGCAAAACTAGCCAGTACTATGCAGAAACTGACTACCACTAGTTACTGAATGAACGAAGTGTCATGGCATACATCGTTCATAGGTTTTAAAAAGAAGTTACAAATTTTACAGGGACTTGACAGTTTTTGAATTTTTGACGCACATTGGCAGGCGAGTGGCAGGAAGGGAGCAGCACAATAATTGACTGATAGGGGGGTCTCCAAGGTCCCCAAAATAGTGCGATGATTGCCCAATTTCAGACACCGTGCGATTGTTAGGAATCTTACTGCACCAGCACAGGTACTCAATGATGGCTGTTAACATGGCGACCAATTGACAATTTGGCGATCTCGGCCACCATGGGTCCAAATGGGGACACCAAACTGAGACTCTTCCTCCAGTGAAGACTCCTGCTGTGGTTGGATCACTTGGACCTTTGCTTTCTTTAACACTGGGGCTTTGTGGGTTTCTTGGAAGGCTTGTTGGCTGAAAATGTGTAAATTGTGGTCATTATTGGAGTTGCGAATGACCAGTGGTGTAGAATGGCCCCTTTTTTGGCCCCAGTTGATATGGTCGGCCGGCATATTTACACATCATCCAGTCAGAGGTTCTGCCGCCCTGTGGCCGCCAAACTGTCGCCTGATTTTGTAATGGCGTCAACCCACCGTCTACATTCATAACCGCCAACAATTTTCAAATAAATCTTGAAGATTCTGCCAATACCTCCCGGTTGCACGATGACCGTTGTATTTGTGACCTACAGGAAAGCTTCTTGTTTGTCATTGTTAGCGTCAACCATGGTATGCCAGTAATCAAATTTAGGCCTACCACGTTTATTTGTAATGGCTAATAAGCTGTCCATCATTTTAAATATTGCAGGAAATCCAAACACCTTAGTCATAAAGATGGAAACCCTGACCTTCTACAAAGCTGCCCGCTGTCTGATTACATATGTACAGCAAACATATCTCTACACCTTTATTTAGTAATAAATGTAGCTCGTCAGGGGTAGCATGGCCACAGACATGACTTTTGGTGTATAAGTGTGTGTCATAAAACGGCGTAAAGACGGGAGGAAGAGTCAGACGGGTGGGAGGAGGGAGCAGGATAGCTAAGGTCAACGTAGCCCTTAGTGTGATTTATCGACACATTACAAGGTTAGCACCACTTGTGTACGTGTGGGCATGTACGTGTGAATGTGTATGCGCTCCCATGCTTCACGTGTGTGAGATTTTGTGATTGGATGGGTTTTTTTTGTACCCTGCGACAGCCTTGTTCTTTATAGGTGTTCTCTCAGCTGAGCCATTACTCTCTGTCCTTCATTGCCTCCTACCCACGCCTCTTTCTTTCTTTTTCTCCCTCCCTTGCTGCCCATTTAGACATTTTAATCAAGGGAGCAAGCGCCTTTAGGCTTCTCTTCTTTTTCATCCCGCCGTTTCGCTCTCCGGTGAGACGTGTAGCTTCGTAGGGTTTCTCTTGCGACGTGTTTTTGCCTTCCCTACTCCTACCTCCTGTATCATCCCTTTGTCCCTCACCTAATCTCTCCTACTCGGTCTCCCTTTGCATTTATCCAACAAATCTCACCATTATCTAGAGGGGGTCGCTTACATTCTTTGCCAACCTCTTTTTTTTTTTCTTCTGTTTTATGTCCCAGTCTCCACTTTTAGAGCTGGAACAAAGGCGCATAGCAATCACCTTCAATCGCCTGTCCAATGTGTCGATGCAAGACAGCTCAATGTTAGGAAAAACTTGACATGTAAAAAGACTTGAATGTTGGAAACCAGATTCCAAATAATGCTACTCAAACACTTTAGATCACATGATCATTAGCTTTTTTGGCTAATTTAGGCTTTTTTTTAGTTTCTTTTTAGGCTGTTTTGGAGTTTAGCTAATATTTCTGCTACTTGCTAGCTGTTTTGGCTAGTTTAGGCTTTATTTGTAGTTTTTTTAGGCTGATTTGGAGTTTAGCTTATATTTCTGCTACATGCTAGCTATTTTGGCTAATTTAGGCTTTTTTTTAATTTTCTTTTTAGGCTGTTTTGGAGCTTAGCTTATATTTCTGCTACATGCTAGCTATTTTGGCTAATTTAGGCTTTTTTTAAATTTTCTTTTTAGGCTGTTTTGGAGTTTAGCTTATATTTCTGCTACATGCTAGCTATTTTGGCTAGTTTAGGCTTTATTTGTAGTTTTTTTAAGCTGTTTTGGAGTTTACGTAATAATTCAGCTACATGCTAGCTATTTTGGCTAATTTAGGCTTTTTTTAATTTTCTTTTTAGGCTGTTTTGGAGTTTAGCTAATATTTCTGCTACATGCTAGCTATTTTGGCTAATTCAGGCTTTTTTATTTTCTTTTTAGGCTGTCTTGGAGTTTAGCTTATATTTCTGCTACATGCTAGCTGTTTTGGCAAATTTAGGCTTTCTTTTTAGTTTTTTTAGGCTTTTCTTTTTTTTTTAGTCAAACGAATATTTAAATGCTAGGTGTTTAAGCCAATTTAGGTTTTTTTCAGTTTTTCGAGGCTAATTTGGCATTTAAATAATATTTTAGCTGGCTATCCGCTTCAGCGTTTCCAGCCGTTAGCTTCAGCATTTTCAGCTATTTGCTTTAGCGATTTCAGCTATCAACTTCAGGGTTCTTAACTATCAATTTCAGTATGCTCAGCTATTAGCACTAGCATCTTCAGCTATTAGCAATAGCATCTTCAGCAACCAAATTCAGCTAACAGCATACAGCATATTTTGAAGTTTAGCTATTTTTTTTAGCAACATGCTAGCTATTTTAGGCTTATTTGGTATTTAGCTAACATTTTAGTTGGCTATTAGCTTTTGTGGATTTAGCAATCAATTTCAGCATCTTCAGCATTAGCATCTTCATTGGCCAAATTCAGCTTACAGCATTCATACTAGGACTATTACAGGTAATGCTATAGATCTAGTTCATAATTATGTTAAAAAGTTATGGTTTTAAAGTTTTAAAAATGTATTCTTAGAGTGTTTAATAAAAGTTTATCCTGTTCGGCCCGGATTTTGGCGCCTTGTGCGATTGAGTTTGACACCCCTACTTTAAATGATTGCTTGAGTAGTAGAACTTAAGTTTGAAGCTGACAGAAACTTTGCAAGGTCTGAAAGATCAAAGTTGTCTTAAATTACACAGAAAGTACCCTCGTGCCAGCTCACAGCCCGAACATTCATGTAATATGATTACAAACGAAGGGCATGACTATGAGAATTGGTTTGCAACCAGATTAGCGCTTGAGCTGGTAATTCGTACCTCTGAAATCCATTGAAACTGCTCAAGAAAATAAGATTCTCCTTCAAACAATTCAATTGTTTGCCTGCTGCCTGCTGGAATTGATTCCCTCTTGATCATTACACTGCTCTTACTGGCAGGATGGCACACACAAAAGAGCGATCTCGCACACACAACCCAGATACCTGCTGAAAGCTCACAATGGTCCTCCGGTTGCTCTCAGCTGTTGAGGCGCACGCCGGATATTGCAGCTATCCATTTGCTCACAAACACTCGAAATCAGACAAATGATTCCGAGCCTACAATTATGACCGGATATTGCATGCATGCCTGAAGGGAGCGGAGAAAGACACCAGGCATTATGGATGATAAAGGAATCCACACACACACACTCCTGCAGATAACAGGCAGCAGAGATGAAGGCTGCAGCAAGGTAATGGACAAATGTTTTCCAAAAAGCATTAGGATGCGTTAAGGTCATTACTGCTCCATTATCTGTCTATGCAACGATGATTGAGGGGTCAAAGCAGCTTTCAATTGTTAAAGGAAGATTGAAACATTTGGCCTCAGACGCAGAGATTTGTAGCTTTGGTCCCTGATGACCTCCTGCCTCCTGGAGGTGATCAGTCATTGGGTTGTCAACTTGTGTCAATCTGCTTCTCAGAAAAAAGATCCTAGTATTGATAGATTAAAAAAAAGATATCTTTAAATGTAGCCTTAAGTTAACCGATTAAATGAGATTGTTGTGTTCCTCCCGAAAGTGGAACTTGCGTATCAGATACCACAGAGTAATGAATAAAGCTTTTGAGGCTTCTGTCGGCTGTTACTTAGTGTTGCTTCTTAAATTTCATCCCTGCATTCACAAATTGATCCTAAAATGTTTTAGACATTTCTATGGAGTATGGAGATACTATTGAGAAGTCATTGGCCAAACTTGCTCGATATAAGCAACCTCACCCCACACTAGATTTACACTGGTCTGTCTCCCTTGTGTTGCGTGGGGAGTCCATCTAATGACCGCCGGTTAGTTTATTTGGTCTATGATGTATCTCCGGTCCAGAATAGTTCCAAAACTTTGTCAATGAGGCCACATGTCCTCTCCGTCCTCACAGAGTTCTTGTGAAGTGTCATCAAAGTTAAACTTTTGTCATCCATGGAAAAGCTGCACACTGGTGTTTTCCGTGGTGTTGTCGTGCATTGTCGCATGATAACGTCACTGTAAATATAACATAAAATTTTATACACATTTATTCTGAAACTATAAAAGAAGTTTTTATTCTGCGTTTCTCTGTTTTTTGCCACTGAAAATGAATCCGTAGCATGAGGACGGACGTTGATGCCGACTAGACTGAAGCAATGTAGACATTCCAGTTGGTTAAAGGGTCACCAAACAGTAAATCAACTTTTTATGGCTGTTTATCTCTATAAATGGGGCTTTCATTGCCACATTTTTGACAATTTAAAATACATTTGTTTAATTCCTGAAGTTATAGTCTAAAGCCGTCTGTGTGCTGCCCCCTACAGGTTGGAACGAGTTGTTACAGTTGAATTTTGTGCTTAGTAAACTGGTGTAAGTTAGTCTCCTAGCTTAATAAATAACAACGTTGTCAGACATTTTTTGCACTTCCTGACTCATGGTGCCTAAATTACCAGTCTGTAGCAATTATTGTTGACACATAACTCTATTGATATTTAAAAAAAACGGCAAACTAACATTTGAAACATTTGAACATTGTTTAATTAAATCAATTTAAAATAATTTTTGATCTTAACTGAATTGAAAATCTTCTTTACATTGAGCTAATAGCTCTTCCACTATAATTATGTTTTGATCTATTTTCAAAGTGTTCACAGTGGTCTTTCAAATATGATAATCCCATTTTAGCCAAATTTAAAAAACTGTCGTTTTCTAAGACATTGAAAATTTGGAGATTAGCTTCTATTTTAGCAACATGCTAACGTTTTTGGCTAATTTGTTATCTACTGGGGTTTTAGGCTAATTTAGAGTTTAGTTTCTATTTTAGCAAACTTGCTAACGTTTTTGGCTAATTTTTTATCTACTGGGGTTTAAGGCTAATTTAGAGTTTAGCTTCTATTTTAGCAACATGCTAACGTTTTTGGTTAATTTGTTATCTACTGGGGTTTTAGGCTAATTTAGAGTTTAGCTTCTATTTTAGCAACATGCTAACGTTTTTGGCTAATTTTTTTATCTACTGGGGTTTTAGGCTAATTTAGAGTTTAGCTTCTATTTTAGCAACATGCTAACGTTTTTGGCTATTTTTTTTATCTACTGGGGTTTTAGGCTAATTTAGAGTTTAGCTTCTATTTTAGCAAACTTACCAATCTTTTTTCGCTAATTTTTTTTCTACTGGGGTTTTAGGCTAATTTAGGGTTTAGCTTCTATTTCAGCAACTAATTTAGTTTACTGAGGAATTGTATGCTAATTTGGGGTTAACTACTAACATCGTGATGTTTTCGGCTAATTTGTTATCTACTGAAGTTTTTTTGGTATAGTTTAGAATTTAGCTTCTATTTTAGTAATATGCTAGCATTTTTATTAATTTAGTTTACTGATTAATTTTAGGCTTTGTGGAAGTTCAACAAGTAATGGAGCAATGAGCTAGCTTTTATTTGGGCTAATTTAGCCTCTAATTAAATGATTTAAGCTAATTTGGAGCTAAAATTTTAGCAATATGCAAATAATTTTGGCTCATTTGTTATCTAATGTAGTTTTTAGGCTAATTTGGAGTTTAGCTTTTAATTTAGCAACATGCTAACATGTTTGGCTGATTTAATTTACTGAGGAATTTAATGCTAATTTGGAGTTCAGTAATTAAGCAACAAGCTAGCTTATCCACAAATTACCTAAAGGTAAAAAGTAAAATGTTTTAAAAAATCCCATTTTGAGAAATGCTCTTTTCTTTTTATGTGTGCTTCTGCTTGTGCCAAAAAAAGAAATAATTCATAT
>NC_050513.1:7209204-7230993 GCF_002922805.2 Oryzias melastigma
GAAACAAGAAGGAGGCCATGAAGGCAAATCCAAATTTCTTACACACTAAATTAAGACTATGAGGCTCCTTTAAGGTTTAGATCAGTAAAAAAAAGCCCAAATGGCTTTTTTACTGTTAAAGGTTGCCGACCCTTGACCTAAGTGATGCTCCAAATAACAGTCACACACGTGAGATTACCATAATGACACAATACTGACAGGAAAGCACAATGTCTCAGCTTTTAGAAACTGTTGGAATTTTGCAAAAAGAGCGTTTAGGAACTCCGGTAATTCAAAGAGTTTGACACGTTCTGTGTTAAAGGGTAAGCTGAAAAAAACGAACAACAGAAAGGTAACTTGTGACGCCTGATAATCATCTGTTTATTGTGTTGTTAGTTGTGGACAAAAGCAGAAAGAACAGATGCCAACAGTTTAATGAAGCTCCAGGGCTAACTCCTGTGGGGGCCTCCCCTGTTCAAATTGCATTCCTCGATTATTACCTTCACAGCCTTCATATTATGACCATTACTCCTGCCTCATGTGTCATTTAGTCAACATTACACAAAAAAAAAACAAAAAAAACACACACTGGAGCCTCCTGCGAGGAACCACAATGATTACAAACCAACGACCTGCTGCTTCCATCTGCGCTTTGTTTACTGCTCACAGAGGCCCTGTGGTAAGTGGGCCTTCACACCTACACAAGCACTCCTCAATATTGGGGGAATGATGCATGCTGGGACACTTGTGGCCTTTTAGTGAACACAGAAACTACGGACGGGCGCAAGGTCGTCACTCTCAGGAATCTGACGAGGAGCCCCTAAACGTCTTACCGAGAGCCACTCTGGCCGCCGACGCGTCATAGTTTATCCAGAAGGATACCCAGGAGAGGATGGTGATCAGGATGGATGGCATGTAGGTCTGCAGGATGAAGTAGCCGATGTTTCTTTTCAGCTTGAAGCTCAGAGACAGTCGAGGGTAGGCACCTAAGAGAGAAAAAAAACCATCTGTAATTATCTTATTTAGACTTAAGTACACAGAGGATATAAAAAGAACTTTTTCATGCTGAGAAGTATGAAGGCACAACTTGTGTTTTTGTTTCAGTTTCCATGGCAACCCTGACAGCATGGGTCGGATTTGTCACCATGGTAACAAGTGTTCAGCTTTAAAGTCATCATGGTGGTTCACAGTAATCAAGAGGGGTAGAAACTTTGCATTCCTGATGATCGGCTCTCAGACATTTCCAGCGAAAACACCAAACTGCAGGAGGACTGTGGCTTGATGAACGCACATAGCTGCACCTTTTGATGCCGTGAAGAGTGGTAAACAAAAGTGGCGAATCCTGGAACACAAACGCCGTCTGTCGACTGACGGCTCTTCTCATTATCCCTGTATCTACGGCTCGTTACTCCCACTATTCTTAGCCGCTTCCCCGTTTTGATTTCAGAACGTCGGAGAAGTGGGGCCCATTATGGCGTAATTTCCACTCAGTGGGTTTCAGCCAAAGCTACTTGTGGTGAGCGTAGGTCCAACCTAATGCACGCTGTAAAGAAATAAAAAATAAATAAACAGCCAGTCTCATTAAGATTCAGCGCCTGCTGCGTTAAGGTGCAGCACAGCAATAAAACCGGTTTCACGTTACTTTGAGAACGAGCCATTCATCATTTGTTATTATGTATTCCAGCTGCCGTTGACTCCTACAATATCTGCAGACAGTCGTCTGTCCGTCCAACTCCTGCTGTACCTTCCAGATTGGAAGGAAAAATAATAAATATTAAGCTTTTCAGTATCTTAAAAAAAGTGTTTTTTATATTTAGCTCTTCATTAACAGTTGGAACATGCCTAATATATATATATATATGTGTGTGTGTGAATGTGGGCTCAGACTCAAGAAAAGTCTTTAAATAGCTCATTCACTCCCTTGGAAGTGGCTCCTTCAGATGAAGCATCTCCACAGTAACGGATGCAGAAGAGGCTGAAGAAAACGTGGAGGCTGAGGTACACCGGTGCGTAGGTGTCGGAGTGTACCCGCTGTAACTGCTACACTAAACAACATCCGCGAGTGGGAGGAACGCCATGTGTGAGGCCCAGAAGGAGAGGGATGAAGAAGGGAAAAAAAAAAATTAATTAGAACTGATGATGACAGTACAGTAATAGAGTCTGGGAGGAACGGCCGCTTATATTAGAGTTTCATTTTTCTTTCCATCTTAATAGTTTAGATTTTTACGTCATTATAAATGGCGTATACAAGAAACGGTGAATTTCAGTTACATAATGACCTCTACTGCTGCATTCGTTGAGATGTGCGCGGCATAGGGGGGTCCCGTTTCAATGCTAAGTCAATGTACAGAACCTGCCATCCTGGATTCAGCTTTGGGCACGAGATGTTTTCAGTGACTGGATCGAAGGGTAGAAAAAAACATCAAATATGGCGGCTCATTGCGAGGATTTTCTTCCTGAACTTCCATCCAATTTCTCCGGGAACCGCATCCGGCCCTCCAGATTATTTTATTTTATTATTAATGGCCCATTGTATCTTGCGCTCATTTCTAACTTGTATAATTTTGACAAAAACAGTTTTTAATGGATATAAATTAGTAAAATACTAAAGGTTTTTTGAGGTTTAAGTTGATTTATTCTAGAAAAATATTCCTTTTATTATTCATAATTATGTTAAAAAGTTACGGTTATAAAGTTTAAAAAATTGGCATTCTGCTAGCTTTTTGGACTATTTTGACATTTACTAAGATTTTTTAGGCTATTTTGTAGTTTAGCTAATATTTTAACTATATGCTAGCTGTTTTAGCTAACTCAAGCATTTATTTGGAAGTTTTTTTAGGCTATTTTGTAGTTTAGCTAATATTTTAACTACATGCTAGCTGTTTTAGCTAACTCAAGCATTTCTTTTGAAGTTATTTTAGGCTATTTTGTAGTTTAGCTAATATTTCAGCTACATGCTAGCTGTTTTGGCTAACTCAAGCATTTCTTTTGAAGTTTTTTTAGGCTATTTTGTAGTTTAGCTAATATTTTAACTACATGCTAGCTGTTTTAGCTAACTCAAGCATTTCTTTTGAAGTTTTTTTAGGCTATTTTGTAGTTTAGCTAATATTTTAACTACATGCTAGCTGTTTTGGCTAACTCAAGCATTTATTTTGAAGTTATTTTAGGCTATTTTGTAGTTTAGCTAATATTTTAACTACATGCTAGCAGTTTTGGCTAACTCAAGCATTTCTTTTGAAGTTTCTTTCAGGCTATTGTGTAGTTTAGCTAATATTTTAACTACATGCTAGCTGTTTTGGCTAATTCAAGCATTTCTTTTGAAGTTTTTTTTAGGCTATTTTGTAGTTTAGCTAATATTTTAACTACATGCTAGCCGTTTTGGCTAACTCAAGCATTTCTTTTGAAGTTTCTTTTAGGCTGTTTTGGAGTTAGGCTAATATTTACATGCTAGCTGTTTTGGTTAAAATAGCCCTTTTCAGTTTTTAGCCTATTTTGAAGTTAAGCATTTTTTTCAGCTTCATGCTAGCTGTTCTTGGATAGTTTTTTTGTTTTTTTTTAAGCTAATTTGGTATTTAGCTAATATTTTAGCTAGCTATCAACTTCAATGTTTTTAGCTATCAATTTCAGCACCTTCTAAATTCATCTTACAGCATTCACATTATTATTATGACAGGTATTGTTATATATCTAGTTCATAATTATGTTAAAAAGTTATGTTCTTCAAATTTTAGAGTGTTCAATAAATGTTTACTTGCGCCCCATATAGGAAGCGGCCAGGCTTCTTAATACCCCCTCCCCCAATATGATCATATATTATCTTTGGACACAAAAGAATAAAATATTTGTAAAAAATTAGTTATTTTTGTGTTATTTATGATGAGGAATGAACATTATAATACACAAAAAAGCACATTTTTCATGGTATAGGCCTTTAAAGACATCTTACGTGCACGTTGAGTAACTTGGTTACGGTAAGCATTGTTTGAGCAAAATGTTTTAAAGAAAAATTAGCTTTTAATTTGTTCTTTAATTACTTTTTTTTATATCTCTAGATAGTTGCGCCTTGCTAGCCACATACTTCTTGTACATTTTGACTCTAATTTAAGACATTTTCTAACACTTTCAAGCTATTTTAGCCAAAAAATGTTTTTTTATTAATGTTGAGAGTATTTTAAAAAAGAACTTGCAAAACTAAAAATACTTATAGTATTTCCTTCTTAACTGTACAGTAATTGACATTAAAATACCAGTGTATTTTCATTTCTCTTTAATAATATATCACGTGTCAACTTGGACCAAACTAGACAAATACGTTCTTTTTGATGCAATTTAGAGCTCATAATGTGGGATTTCTTTACAAATATTGACTTAAAAAAAAAAAACTTCATGTTTTTAAAGCAGACCTAAAGGAATAATAACTGTCAGATGATGCAACGACTCAAGCGTGTGTATGGAATCAAATATTTAAGCCGTGCAGCCTTAGCAGGGATAAAACAACAGCATGAAAGAACGCAGCAGCCCTGCTGACAGCCGGACTCCGAGGAATCGTTTAAAGAAATGATCACGCCTGTGTCCGCCCGCAGACACGCAGCTATCAGTGTCTGCACGCATGTTTACAGGAGAATAATTGATGTTGTGGGTCTCGATCCTCATGAATGAATGATGCTTTGTGGGCTTTTTTTTTTGCCTGTCAGAGTTTGTGAGAGCGAGAGTTTGACACAGACGAGGAAAAAATGTTCAATATATAAGGAAATAACGGTGAAAAAACGTGAAACCAAAGGCCGACTTGTAGCACGTGTGATGAAGGAAACTTGATCATTAGCCAGCCGAGCGAGAGAGCCTTTGATGTGCTTCACACATCCTGCCAAGAGCATAGCAGCAGAGCGCTGGACACTAAACTTTAACAGTCTCCACCCGCAGGGGACACGCCGATACCCACAAACAAGCACACCCCCACCATCCCATTTTAACAGTAAACAGGGAGGAAAAAAAAAAAAAAAAGCCAATGCGGCTGAAGTGTACGGAGGCAAACACGACGGAAATGAGGGATGCAGACGCTTGATGGGCGACTCGCAGGGAGAAGAGCGAGTCGCTGTAATAGAAAAGATAAAAATACCCCAAAAAGCAAACAAAAGGGAGATTTACTGCTCTCTGTCCTTTTTGGAAAAACAAGCGTCCTCGTGAGCATAACTTCTGCCTGAAATTATTTTGGCCAAATGTCACTTCAGCTGCGGAGATTATTTCTGAAAAGAACATATTTAGCAGAGAAAATTCTAACGACGACCCAAATCATTATTCCTACACCTCCATGCTTTACAGTTACGAAGGGAAGTTTGGTTTTAAAGTTCAAATTTTTTCCACTTTTTTTCTGTTTTTACCAAAATACAAAAAAATCCACTTCCTGTAGCATGTATGCTAGTCGCTAACAGCAAAAAAGGACATTACAATGAATCGTTCGTAACATGCTAACTATATTAACGTTATATTTTATCACTGTTTTTAGGGTAATTTGACGAACAATAATTGTTTCAACGCAAATTAGGATGTTGCAAACAAAATGCAGGAAGTAAGCCTCAGCTGATATCCCATCATCCCTTTGTTGCCACTTTCTCCTGCTAGCTTACAACTCCCACCTAACATTACCAGTGCTAAAAATAAAATAAAAATGGCGAGCTAACCAGTTTTGAGGCAGATTCCAGCTCAGACCAAGAAAACGAAGACATACATGGATCTATTTGCATCTGCTGATTGTAGTTTTTAGGAAACAACTACAATCATTTTCAAAAAGCTGCTCCTCATTCACCCTGATTTGAATAAAGAAACACTCAGAAATGCAGATGTAATCTTATTTTTCTTTAAATATGCTACATATGTTCTATAGAAATGCTAAAAGAACATGTTAAAAACACTAAACACAATTTTCATTGAAGTAGACCTATAGTAGTGTACTATCACCTGAGAAAATACTGTATTTCTACAATATCCACTTTTCCATGTTCCATACACTTTCAAATAACTTTTCAGAAGCACTCAGGCACACGATAACTAGAAAAAAAAATAAAAGTTTGCGGTAAGTTGACAAATTGCCTAAGTGTGTCAGTGTGTCTTCTCATTATTGGCCCCGAGAGGAGACGTGCTCTACAAGTAAATTTGGTGTTGTGATCCTATAAATAGCTCTTGATTGATGTGTTTTGCAACACTAGTTAATTACAAGAACACTGCAAAAGATGTCCGGGCCGCCGCGCTGTGGTTTTCCCGGTTTTATTAGACGGTTGAGGCTTAAACTTGATGAGTTTTCGCTGTAATTAGGCTGGAAAATGTTAAGTGTGAGGTTAGATCACACATTTTACTCCCAAAATTAAAATACCTTTTTATGTGTTTATTCATAATGCTAATATATACTAAACTTTTTTCACATTTAAGTATGAAATTATGGCAAAAAAATACATTTTTGTTGCATTAATTCTAATTATTTGCCACATTTTATTAATAAACAGCAATGAGGCAAATTTTTAATCCAAGATTTAATTTATTTAAGGATAAAAAAAAATATTTTCAAAACTTTCTGTAGCAAAATCAAAAAACTTCTCTCACACATTTGTGTTAATTGACCCCAAATCCTGTTTTTGTGAAACTTTTTACGATTTTTTTCAACCAAATTGTTTAAATTCCAACAAATTTTGATATATTTTCGGCTGTGGAAGACCATAAAACTGAGTTTCAATAAGAAAGACCCAACTATGATACTTCCACCACCGTGTTTAACTACATATTTCTTTATACTGTGTGGTTTTTAAAACTTTTGTCCAATTTTAAGTTAACCTAGATAGTTTCTTTAGAGTAATCACTTTTTTTTCATGTTCTCTGATCTCTTAACTTGTTACTCCATCATAAACCTTGATTGTAACAGAGTAAAGTGAGGTCTGACCTTCTGGGTCTTTTCTCCACTGATTGAAAATAGCTCAATTTGTGTTTTGTGGAGTTCCAAATCCCTTTATTTTAACATGTGGCCATCACTTCTATATCTATAAACGCTTCAATACATTAACACATCAAGGCAGATCTATGCTGCTTGTTTCTATGAGTCACAAAAAACCCTAAAATTAAATTTAATCTTGTTATTTATGGATAAAATTCGAAACATATTGAATATTAGTGCTTGATGTTGTATAGACAAACTCTACCCTTAGTGGAAGGTTGATAACATCAGCTATATTGGACATTTTGGGCACGAAATCAAGTTTTCAAGATCTTTAATTTACAAGGACTGCTTCAGATGGTCACTAGTCGGACCAGACGAACCACCTTTTTGTCAACGTCTTCAGGGAGGCTTCAAAGCCAGCTCATGTCCTCATTTCAACCCAATTAGAACTCAAAAAACAACAGGATTAAAATCAACTCTGGTTGATTAAACGGTCAGTTTTGAAGGGAAAAGCCACACAGAACGGCGTTCACCTGTTGAGAAGACCACGTTTTTGGACACCAGTTTGTAATCGACGATGGAGAACTGCGGCAGCTCGATGCGCGTCACCCCCGTCACTGCCGACTCGCCGCCTTTCCAGTAGAACTCGATGTCATCTGTGGTGTAGCCATCTGCACGAGAAGGAGCACACATACACACCAAGGTGTAACCATCTGTCAAAGCCTCACTGGAGACCAAGATATGCAGCGTCGCCTCTCATCCAACTGGCCTGTCATTTGGGAAGAAGGAGAAAAACACGTTTGAAGTCGTTTCCAAGAGACCGACGCTGCTTTGAAAGGCAAATCATTTAGCAGCCTGCGCGCTACGGTTTGAGAAAACGCCTTCTTTAGCTGTCTGTTACCTTTGTGGGGTTTTAGATTTTGGGTGATCCACCTATGGAGGCCGTCCTAGGAACAGCTAGTAAAACGGGGTGCAGCTGCCATGATTGTTTTATGAAATACGTAAGATCTGCCTTTTAAAAATGTATTTCAAGTATCTGGAAGATCCGAAAATTAGGGCTGGATGTCACTGCCAAAAGACTGAATCTGTTTAATTTTAATTCGCAAGCTCACAATTTAATTTAGTGAAACATCTGTTGGTTTTTCACATTTCCATTTCAACACTAAATCTGTAAAGAATTTTAATTGAACAAGAGACGTTTTTGCAAGTAAAATTACATTTTTTTAAATAAAACATCAAGAACTATTTTGATGGAAAATTGATATTGATTGAAATATACTGATATTGATTTTGAAAAGTGTGACTTAGACAAAAAAAATGTAAGGAAAATAATCTAGAACGTGTGTCAAAGTCAAGGCCCTCCAGATCCTTTTATTTTATTGGCCCGATGTTATCTTACGCTTGTTTTAAATTGTATAATTTTGACCAAATATATTTTTATGGATAGTAAAATATTGCTAGTTTTTTTTGGACTATTTTGGCATTCACTAAGATTTTTTTAGGCTATTTTGGAGTTTAGCTAAAATTTAGCCTACATGCTAGCTGTTTTGGCTATTTTAGGATTTTTCTAAGGTTTAGGCTGCTTTGGCGTTAGGATCATATTTACGAGCTAGTTGCTTTTGCTAATTTAAGCCATTTTCTTTCTTTCTTATTTTTACTATTTTTAAGTGTAGCTATTTTTTCAGCTACATGCTAGCTGTTTTGGTTAACCTGAATTTATTTATTTATTTATTTTTTTTTTTTTTTGTTTTTTTAGGCAAATTTTGCAATTAGCTAATATTTTAGTTGGATATCAGCTCAGTGTTTTAGCTATCAATTTTAGCATCTTCAACTATCAGCATTAGCATCTTCAGCGGTCAAATTCAGCTTAGAGCATTCACATTACAGTGTGAAGGCTAATTCACATTACAGCATTATCGCAGGATATGTTATATATCTAGTTCATAATAATGTTAAAAAGTTGTAAAAGTTTCAAACTTTTAAAAATGTAGTTTTAGAATGTTGAATAAATGTTTATCCTGTTCGGCCTGCGACCTAAAGTGTGTTTTGGATTTTGGCCCCTTGTGAGTTCGACACCCCTGCTCTAAAGGATCTCATTTCTCTTGTAAATTTTCAACGGCTCATAAGTAAACATTTTGGCTCATGAGTCAACATTTTTGAAAAAAAAAAAAATTAAAATGATTTTGACTTGAATCAGATAGAGTAGTAATCCCACTATTACTGCACACAATTCAGACTATGTTTGAGCTAACACATACAGTCAAGTATTTGGTGCTAAATAATCAAAAATCATCAGTGCGCCTCTTGTATTAACTCTGGTAGTTCTTACTAACCAGGAACTGATTTTCTGAGGTGCAGGATACCCAAAAAGAAGCCGCATTAATTGAGGGATTGTGGGAGCATTATGGGTATTGTAGTCAATAAATGGAACCAGTGAGTACAAGGTTTTATATGTTACAACTGAACAATGTTGAGCGTTTGTGTCAATAAATTCATCTTTCATTTAGACTTATTATTGTAGATGACAGAGATGTACACGATTAACTCAGTTTGCTAGAAAAACTTCCCATCAACCCCTCTGACCAATCACCTAGCACTTGCTCCCTCTCGGCATTCTGGGAAGTGTGGTTTTGATTTGCTTAATGTGCCTCGTTATTCAAAAAGAGCTCTACAGTGCAGAAAATACGGTATGTACTTCTAAGTATTTTGTGAATATTTCTCAAGAGTTGAAATTTGAAGTCTAAAAGTTGAAAACAGCACATATGCGGCTAAGATTGCAACATCTTGCATGATAGAGTTGAGCATCTCGATTAATATTTAATGTATTGTTTCTTTGGCCTGTTTTTCTAAGCCTTACTTTTCTGTGAAAAACAAATATTTTTGTTTTCATATCTTCTTTTAAAAGAGTTTGTAAAAAAGAAAGGAATTTCAGTAAAAGCTGAAATTGTATCCAACTTTTCCAGGGGCGGAGCAACAGGGGGGCAAGGGGGGCAGAGGCCCCTCCAGCAAAAAGCTTTGCCCGGAAATTTTTAAGTCCATATTCCTATCATTGTTTATAAAGATTAGGAAATTACAAATGAATATTAATATTATAATAACCTTAAATTACCATAGCATGTTTTCATTTGCAAACCTTCCAAAGTTATCCAAAACCCATCTAAAATGTAAAAAAGAAAAAATGTTTCGCAAAAAAAACAATATCAGTGGCTAGGGCTGTACGATTGAGGAAAACTTAAAATATTAGAGATCAATATTGCGATAAAAATACGACTTGCAATGCACAGACAGATAGAAAAAATTAAAAGAACTAAACACATAATTTTATTTCATCATTTTCGTATGCAGAAGAGGCGGGATTTAAGATAAAAGAGCTCCACTGATTGGTCAACGAGGGTCAGTCCGGCTTTATTGAATTTGTTAAAAACTTCAAGCTGCCATGATTTTTTTAGCATTTGAGTAAACATTTAAGGTAACCATTTTTTTGCAGTTTACACCGTCTTATAACGGTAAATTTGTGATTTATTGTTTAGCCGTATTAGTCGCTTAATGAAACATTTGTGTTTTTCTTTTATTTTTTTTATGCAAGTCTGTCAGAATAACTGATACGACTCGGGGGGAAGCTCTCTATCGTAAACTTAGAGAGGCAGAACCAATGAACAATCAGGGGCCCAGAGGATGATGAATGCAGAGTTTATGAAAGGGCAAACCGCCGATAAAATTCAAAAGGAGGGCAGCTGAACGTGCCGCTACTGCTTAACGATGTCATTTAAAATGAACAAATGAACAACAAAGATGGACGCCGGAGAGACCAGCCCCGACTCCCTCTCTTACATTTAATTTCAAATGCTTAACTAAGCAGAGCTCAAACAAAGAGTGTAGAATTTAAATGGAATAAAACAATCGGCATTGTTTCAGTGTAACACATTTCACACATGAGAGACTTCTGAACAGCTGGCTCTGAAGGCAATAAGCCCCGCTACTCACAGCTCTCAATCTCCAGAGTGCAGTTCTGCTCGTCCAGGGGGTACCTCCTGAGATCCATCATACAAGCAGCCGTGGTGGTTATCCTTTAGGAGAAAGGAGGGAGAGATGAGTTCAGTGGGAGAAGACGATCAAGAAGTCTGAAGTGGTGCATGGGACGTTGGATATGAATTAGGGCTGCCACGATTAGTCGACTAATTGATGAGTAATCAACTGTTAAAATAGACGACTAATTAAATAGTTGATTAGCTGTTACTTTATATTATATGAGTCAGAGTGTAGTAAAGTTGAAAGTTATATTGGCATTCTGCTAGCTTTTTTGGACTGTTTTGCCATTTATTTATGTTTTTTTAGGCTATTTTGGAGTTTAGCTAATATTTCAGCTACATGCTAGCTGCTTTGGCTAATTTAGTAATGTTTCAGTGTTTTAAGGTAAATTGGAGTTTAGCTAATCTTTCAGATGCATGCTAGCTGTTTTGGCTAACTTAGGATTTTTTTAGGCTATTTTGGAGTTTAGCTAATATTTAAGCTACATGCTAGCTGTTTTAACTAATTTAGTAACGTTTCAGTTTCTAAGGGTAATTTAGAGTTTAGCTATTATTTCAGCTACATGCTAGCTATTTTGGCTAATTTAGTAACGTTTCAGTTTCTAAGGGTAATTTGGAATTTAGCTAATTTTTCAGCTGCAAGCTAGCTGTTTTGGCTATTTAGTAATGTTTCAGTTTTTTAGGCTATTTCTGGAGTTTAGCTAATATTGCAGCTGCATATGCTAGCTGTTTTGGCTAACTTAGGATTTTTTTAGGCTATTTTGGAGTTTAGCTAATATTTAAGGTACATGCTAGCTGTTTTGGCTAATTTAGTAATATTTCAGTTTGTTATGGTAATTTAGAGTTTAACTAATAGTTCAGCTACATGCTAGCTGTTTTGGCTAATTTAGTAATGTTTCAGCTTTTTCTGCTATTTTTGAGTTTAGCTAATATTTCAGCCGTAGGCTAGCTGTTTTGGCTAACATAAGATTTTTTTTCAGCTTTTTTAGGCTAATTTCGCAGTTAACTAATATTTCAGCCAACAATCAGCTTCAGCGTTTTTAGCTATCAGCTTCAGTGATTTCAGCTATCAATTTCGGAATCTTACGCTATAAACACTTACATCTTTAGCGGCAAAATTTCAGCTTACAGCATTCACACTAGCATTTACCGCAGGTAATGCTGTACACCTGGTTTTTTGTTAATTGAAAATTAATGATGATCAAGATGTGTGCTTTGCATCCAGTTTGCGCGTGATCCAATTAGTCGACTAATCGGAAAGAATAATTGGTTATTAGTCGACTCTTGAGATAATCGTTTGTGGCAGCACTAATATAAATACAGTCATGCGAGTGAAGGGATTGATTAAAGCACTCTGCTGAAAGCAGTGTCGATTATCCATAAAGAAAACCTCATCTGCCTTTTCACCAACTTCCCTGGTTGGTGTCATATTCCCTCCAACTATTGGCACTGTCATCTTCAGAAAGGATTACTGCACATCCTTCAAAGTAAAATGCTGACTGTGAAACTGTATACATAATTAGACTATAGGTCACCGGCAGACAAGCAATCCACACTCCATCTATGAATTAGGTTCACGTCCCTCCTGGCTGCCCAACAAGCTGTAAATATCGGTTATTAGAGAAACCCACTTTTGGCACGCTTTAGTGCCTGCTCATCGGAACTGCTCGCCCCATTGTTTATCAAATACCGGAGCTGATGATCGCACAATTCAAAGAAAGCCAAATGCAGATTCAGAATCATTTTGGCCTGATTAAAAGCTGGCTGCTTGGCATTTAGCCACTTGATGTCTTTATCCAGTTAAGACTCAGAGGAGGAAAGCTGTGGAAAGCTATTAGCTGATATTATTATACAGCTAAAATTACAGCAACATATGGGCCGATATGGGCTTTCATCAGTGCAGACTTGATGCTTTTACTTTCGTACATAAATCCTAACACGTCCATTTACAGAGTCTGATTATTGATGTTCAGATTACACACACTTTTTTATCATCAGTTTTTTAATTTTCATCAGTCTATTTCACTTTATAGCAAATAAAACACATTTTATCTTCCATATTACTTAGATAATGACCTAATTATGGAAAATAAAAGTGCTAAATTTGAAAAAATACAAAGAATAAATACAAAAAGTGTAGCTGTGCCATTGCAAAAAGTAGTTTACGACCTATCGCAAGCTATCTAAACAAAGATATTTAAAGAAATATAATTTTTATGTACATTTTTATCAATTGTTTTAACCCATTAACTGCCTGCACAACCAAAAAAAATTAGAAAACATGTTTTAAAAAAATATTGATTGTGTGTATTACTCCTCAAGGTATGGTATTGTTTTTTAAAATTGGAAAAAAGAAATGTTGAAAAAAATTGAAAAATTTTTGTTTGATGATTGCTGATTAAATTATGGAAATCTTAGGACATAAACCGTATTGACAAGTTAAGAATGTATTAATTAGCAAAGAGGAACTAATCAGTATGTGGAGGAATCATAGGGAGCTTAAAGAGCCTGGTGGATCCTCATACTGGTCACTCCTGATCAATACTGCAGGATTTCATCCCCTCTTTTAATGAACATGGAGTTGGTCACCGTAGAACAAGCAGCATCATTGATTTGATGCGACGTGAGATCAAAGAGCTTCATGTTTAGTGGTTTCGTTTTGCCCTACTTTTGAGAGAAATAGTAGATAATCTGAATCTTTTAGTGCTATGATTTCACGTTTTTAAGCAAAACTTCCAACCTTACCTGACATTAATTTATGTAAGCGCTCATAACCCATAACCGACGTCACACATCGCCCGCTCCCTTTGATCTCTTTAAAGCCCCCGGAGGTCTATAAGTATCCCAACGCAGCTAAATAATCTGAACTCTACTTGCATAATCAATCAGAGCTGTTAGCTGACTTAAAAGTACAAACACTGACGGATGCAAATGCAGGTACACATCGCCAACAAAAAAAAACCTGTGCACCATTTCTGCTGCGCACAGTGATAATTCAAAGCTCACATCCATATTTATGGGTCACACAAACTCCTCTGAACCTACCTGTCGAAAACATCAATGAAAAATTCAGAACGAGGAAATTAAAATAGAAGTTAAATTTGGCCGTGTGCATCACAGCTAACCAATTCCAGAGTAGTATTACCTGAAGATTATCATTAAATATTATTTACTAAATATTGGTTTAACTATATTAATAGTAGATTTTCACCAATAATTCCAGCTCAGTGGCCATGTGGTGGAGTGTCCACTCTGAGACCGGAAAGTCATGAGTTCAAATCCACAGTCGAGTCGCACCAAAGATTTTAAAAATGGGCCCCAGTGCCTCCCTGTTTGATCCTCAGCGTTAAGGGGTTGGATGGGGGGTGGGGTTAAAACCAAACAATCAGAGCGCAGCTGCATTTGCAGCTCACCCCTCCCCCGGTCAAATGCAGAAAACGAATTTCACACAACTAAGTGCGTGACAGCAAATGATACGTTAACTTTTCGTGATTTCTTACACACAATTTTGTTTAAGTTAATTATTTGTTATTTATTTATTGGTGTTCTTATCGATACTTTTCTGTGGGAAAACAAGAAGGAAGATGACGAATAATAAAACTGTTTCATGCAAAAATGACTTTATTGAGCTCTCAAGTTTATTTATAATACCCTAAAGTGGTATTCATGCATCTCTGAGTATTCCTCTCAAACCCTGCTCCCTGAGCATCAACCCCTCCCAACTCACGAAAACGAGCGGGTCCTCACGTTGTGACATCATAAAGTGAGGAACAGCCCCTTCCAGGGAGAGCCTGCGCTGCCAGGCGAACACAAACACACACGTTCTCTGCAGAGCTAGCGGTGATCAGCAAAGGGTTTCCTTCATGTTCTACGCACATCCATCTTTCTTTGTTTTCGTAGGCGAATCAAGACACACGGCTATGGCCGACTCTAGAAGGACGTCAGGAAGTAGGCGGCAGCGATAGGCGGAGCCTCATAGATCAAGTTGTCTTACTTCTAAGTAGGAAAAAACTCACAATAATAACTCAGATTTAATTAAAAATGTGTTATTTTGTGTGCCAAAGGTGATATATGATCATATTTATAGATATACTTCACTCTGAAAGGTTTAGAATAACATGATATTTACAAAAAATGAAATAATTACTGCTCAAATTTGGTCAAAAACTCACTCATATCATGTAAAACTGCTAAATTCCTTTAAAAGTTATTTAACATTTCATACACTTCACAAAACGTATTAAAATCTAAACCAATTTAAAAATGAGCTGCTAATCAGAGTGTGTTGTTATGCCTACAACTGTATTTTTTAACAGCTGAACTGTCTAATTTGTGGATTCTACCTTTGAATTGTTAAATATCAGCTTAATTATGCTGCAGGTTCTAATATTGTGATGGGAGGGAGACATAAGAGTCAAAAAATCTGTTTTTTCCCCATTTTTTTAGTTGATATCAACAGTTCTTCTAAGTTTCTTGGAAATGATAATGGCACAAATTAAAAGGTCTCTGACACAGAACGGACCTAACAACAATTTAGGATTTGAGGATAGTTTTACCCTTTCTTTGAAACCAAAGCTGTTCATATATCAGCAACTTTTTAAATGTTCTGCGTCTACCCAAGCAAGATGATGACGTTCATCTCAAAGAGGGAAGCAGAACTTACCGGAGCCCGTAGAGAACGGTCCCGTCTGGATGCAGGCGGATCATGCGGTTCTTGACCGTCACTCCATGGACAAAAGACTTCTTGTCGTTGAGGAAGTAGGTGTCAGGGACCCAGAGCTGGTCAGCCACCCTGTTGTCCAGAGTCAAGTTGAGGGGGATTCCTAGGTAGGCTAGACGCTTGTCCCGCCAGTACTGCTGGAAATACATGGTCAGGGTGTAATCCTGTGGATCACAGATTAAAGACAAATATGAGACTCTGCCACAGAAGATTTCCTCTTGTTTAAGAAAAATATCTACATGGCCTGACAGTGTCTTACAAGATGCACCATAGTGGGCCGCTTAGATGAGTTTTGATGGATGTCTGCAACAGATCCTTGAAAGATTTTTCCCTGAATGCCAAATCCTAAATCTAATCATTAGAAGAGACGAATAAATGAAACGGGAAAACCACACAGGAAGAACGATGGTGCTGACGAATGGATGAGGTGTGATTATGGGTAGGGAGGCGGGAATTGATGAAGGTAAGGAATGGGAACACAAGGACTAGTCCCATATAAGACGGAAGGATAAATGAATGGATGTGGAGAGAATGTAGGTCATGAAAGGGTGCATAAAATCATGTAAGAGTTAGAGAAAGGAATAGACCGGAAAATTGACAGATCTGGTGATTCTACTGTCTCAACTGCCACGGCGCAATGGGGAACAATCGGCAGAATCTTCAAGATTTTTATTTTTTTTTTTAATCATTGACGTGGTAGTGAATGTAGACGGCGGTGTACATTCCTGGTGCAGAGTGGCCAGCTTTTTATGAACTAGAAAATGTGATTTTCATGGACGACCACCATCCAGAGACAATTACACATCGTCCAGTCAAAGTTGCTGCCGACCCGGCTGTCGCCACATTTCATATTAGCGTCATTCCCACCTGTCACTGGCCTCGACTGATGTCAAGAAATCGTCCCATCCCTTTAAATTTGTACTTTTTCCTAAAACCTTAAAACATAAGATGGTGAGTAAAAATACAGCTGTTTGTTTATTTACTTAACCTTTATTTTACAATTGAAATTTAGATCTCGCTTTCAAGGGAGACCTGAAAACTGTAAACTCCTACTTGCCAAATTTGCTAAAAACTTGATTTAGGTTGCCGTGCAGTGGCATTTTGGGATAAACGACGGTTGCCTCAAAGGAGAAGATGGATAGGAATATGAGTGAGGCACGGCTGGATGAAGAAAGTTAGAGGAGAGGGTGAATAAATTAGAGGGAGGTATAACCAAGATCTAAACGATCATAAGGTTGAAAGAAGCAAGACAACAGAACCAGATTGTTATGGTTGAATTTGTCTTGGTTTAAATACATCCGACAGGTGATTATTAATGGTTGTCACATGGGTGAGAAATGTTCTTTTATAACATTAAACCTGTTTAAACAGATGTTTCAAAAGGAAAAACTTAGATTTCTTGCTGAAAAGTATGTGCTGCTTTTTCAACAGACCTTTGTGACGTCCAGAATTATTTTGCCTTAAAATGAACTGCAAGCCATAGATCCGGGGTGTCAAACTCAATCGCACAAGGAGCCAAAATATGAAATCCACCTTAGGTCGCGGGCTGAACAGGATAAACATTTATGAAATACTCTAAAACTACATTATTACATTTTAAAGCGGTAACGTTTTAACAAAATATGAACTAGATATGTAGCATTTCCTGTAATAATGCTAGTGTGAATGCTGTAAGCTGAATTTGAAGATGCTAGTGCTGATAGCTGAAATTGGTAGATTAAAAACACTGAAGGTAATAGCCAGCTAAAAAATTAGCTAAATGCCAAATTAGAATAAAAAAACTAAAAAATAAGAAAAAAAAAACGTACGTTAGCCAAAATAGCTAGCATGTAGCTGAAGACATAGCTAAACTACAAAACAGCCTTAAAAACTGAAAAAGCCTAAATTAGCAAAAATAATATAAAACATAAATTCCAAAACAGCCTAAACAAATGAAAAAAGCCGAAATTACCCAAAACAGCTAGCGTGTAAATATTAGCCAAACTCCAAAATAGCCTAAAAAACTTAAAAAAAACTGAAAAAAATTAATTAGCCTTAATTAGCCAAAACAGATAGCAGGTAGCTGAAATATTTGCTAAACTCCAAAATAGCTTAAAAATCTTTGTAAATGCCAAAATAGTCCAAAAAGTTAACAGAATTCTTTAAAAACTTTAAAACCGTAACTTTTAACATAATTATGAATTATAAAAACAGGCAGGAATATTATTCCAAAATAAATCCACTTATACCTTAAATAACTTTCAATGTTTTCCTCTCCATAAAAAATATAATTTATCAAATTATACAAGTTATAAATAAGTGCAAGATAAGATCGGGGCATTAATAATAAAATAAATTGATCTGGAGGGCCGGGTCCGGCCCCCGGGCCTTGACTTTGACACATGTACTTTAGATGATTCTCAATATTAGGAGACATAAAGGGATTGAAAGAGTAAGGGCATGTAGACAGAAGAAGGCTTGGATGACTGAATATGTAGACAAACTGAATTAGGTACGGATGGATAAGATTGTTTGGACTGTTTAGGGAGGAATGGATCACGCAGGAAATGAATTTATGGATATGGTAAGTGCTCGGTAGAAAGAGAAGTGATGATATGGGTGAGGCCTGGCTGGATATGGAGAGCATTCTGGTAGGAGGAAGAAACCAGTGAATGAAAGGGGTGTGAGTAAGACAGAATAGTACAGTGGAAGGATGTCTAAAGAATCAAGACAACACTACCACATGGTTTGTCTTGGCTTAAGTAGACCTGACAGGTGATTAGAGAAGGTTGTCAGGTGAGTAAGGCATAGTTCTGCTCCTGAAATTCACTTAACTATCTCTCTAATGAAAATTGTGTGTAAAATGTACAAACCCCTCACTAGACACTTTAGAAACTTTTCTCAAATGAACATTTTTAGACTTTTCTCTCTTGTAAAAACTCTTAAAAAACCATCTGTATCAACATCAGGTACAAGACTTTTTACTGCAGAGGCATTCTGCAAGACGGTTACTGAGGAGGAGACGGCTATAGAAGGTACGCTCATAGGTGTTTAAGATATATAGATTGTTGGGAAAACTGTGAGAATCGATGTGTATCACGTTAAAAGTTGTTTTGATGGACACATTTCAATGAGTTGCTGTTGCGTCGTTGATCCGTGTTTCTCTCTGTGCGCAATGACCAGCAGTTGTGGCCAGCCCCAACTTGGAGTTGTTCCACACCAAGTACTCAGAGTGAACCGGAGCGATTGGAAATGAACCGAGACCACCTTGAAAAATGGGTCAGCGAGCAGTTCCTGGTTCTGGACTAGGGTCCGTTTTGGATATATTCAGATTGAAACTCTGATTCACTTTAATGCTTCGTTTCCACTGAGCGGTACAAAGCGGACTGGACCGGACCAGTATGGTATTTTGAGCCTTTCCATTATGATATGGACCCAATAGGCCAGACCAGTTTGTACTATTTTTGGTTCTCTGTTGGTTGTAGGTCCATAGAAAAATGGAACGGACCATTTTTCCATAGTGTCGTCAAACAATGAAATCCATTTCCATTCATCATCGGAAAGGTGTTACGACAACAGCTAGCGTCCGACTAGCGCTTCTCTCGACTCAAGATCCAAACCAAAAGTTTTGTCCTCTTTTTGGCTGTATTCTTTGTCTGGAAACACATATTAAATTCTTTGCATTCTTTATTTCCCCCTTATTCACCAGGGTTAAGGACTGTAGACACGCCAAATCTGGAAATACAGAGAACCGCTGTAGTTGGACCGTTATGATGCACAGCTGTGTCATTGGTCTACAGGGCGCATCCAACTTGATGGTCCAACGCTCAATGGGATTGCCCAGACTTTTCTAAACCGGCCTGGAGCGAACCGGTCTGGACCGATTAGTGGAAACAAAGCAAAGTGACCTCAATTTGGTGATAAAACATCCATCCATCCATTTTCTTGATCACTTCTTCCCTTTCGGGGTCGCGGGGGTGC
Source organism: Oryzias melastigma (assembly GCF_002922805.2). Taxonomy (NCBI): domain Eukaryota; kingdom Metazoa; phylum Chordata; class Actinopteri; order Beloniformes; family Adrianichthyidae; genus Oryzias; species Oryzias melastigma. Next base: position 7,228,814 of record NC_050513.1, read on the forward strand.
CGGAGCCTATCCCGGCTACTGATGGGCGAAGGCGGGGTACACCCTGGACAGGTTGCCAGTCTGTCTCAGGGTCTCAATCACACACCCATCCACTCTCACATGCACACCTAGGGGTAATTTAGAGTCACCAATGAACCAATGAAGCATGTTTTTGGATGGTGGGAGGAAGCCGGAGTCCCCGGTGAAAACCCACGCATGCACGGGGAGAACATGCAAACTCCACACAGAAAGGTCCCAGCGGGGAGTCGAACCGGGGCCTTCTCGCTGTGAGGCGAGAGCGCTAACCACTGCGCCACCGTGCAGCCCTGTGATAAAACATGCATTTGAAAAACATTTTTTGTAAACCTGCGTTATTGTATTCCAAATAGTTTACTTTCAAGGCAAACCCCAAAAAAGGGAAAATTACTTTGCACAACTCATAAAGACTGACAGCAGTAAGGCTGGCACAATTAGTCGACTAATCGACGGGTAATCGACTATTAAAATAGTTGATGACTATTTAAGAGTTTAGCAAATATTTCAGCTACATGCTAGCTGTTTTGGCTAATTTAGGCTTTTTATGTTTTATTTTTTGGGCTAATTTGGAGTTTAGCTAATATTTTAGCAACATGCAAGCTGTTTTGGCTAATTTCGTATTTTTTCAGTTTTTTTAGGCTATTTTTGAGTTTAGCTAATATTTCAGCTACATGCTAGCTATTTTTAGGTATGTGACAAAAAATTTCAAATTAGGTGGATTGCTCTTTATGTCCCTAGAAAGGGCTGAAAGAGACCATTCCAACGGTATAAAGATCATTAAGATAGCTCAAAGAATAAGAAAGTTATGGCACGTTAAGTGATCAAAAGTAGGGTATAATTTTATTCCTGTATAAACAGCAACACAGTGACATTTTGTGACCAGAAACAAAGATCAGAATCTTTGAATAGTCATAACTTTCTTATTTTTTGCTGGAAAACTAATCAAGCGAACTACAAGAATTGAATCACAAATTTAGTATTAAATATTTATTTCCATATTACCAAATAATGCTCCTGTATGATTGTAGACGTCGCTTGCAGCCAATCAGCTTGCTAGATTCGGTCACGTGACCTCATGTTTCAGCATTCAATTCTTAGACACGGAGGCTTGCGAATGAAAAAACAGTATCTGCTAATTGTTTATTTCTCATGAAGTTTACAGCAGATGAAGAATACAACAACAGTTATCGACTAGTGGAAAAATTAGACGACAACTAACTTTTTTTAAAAGCTAACGAGTGGTTTTGTAATCTGCAATTTTCGTCCGGAAAATTTCCTCGAAAGTGGCGCCGAAGTGGCACATATGAGCGTACCTACTATTTTGGCTAATTTAGGTATTTTTTATTTTTTTTTTGGCTAATTTGGAGTTTAGCTAATATTTCAGCTACATGCTAGCTGTTTTGGCTTTTTTCAGTTTTTAGGCTAATTTGGCATTTAACTAATGTTTTAGCTCCAGCCTTTTTAGCTATTAGCTTTACCGATTTCAGCTATCAACTTAAGCGTTTTTAACTATCAATTTCAGCATTTTCAGCTATCACCACTAGCATCTTCGGTGGCCAAATTTAGCTTAGAGCATTCACGCTAGCATTATCGCAGTTAATGCTACATATCTCATATTTAGTTAGCTTAAAGCTAATGATGGTTAAGATTTGTGCTTTACATCCAGTTTGCCCATGATCCGATTCGTCGACTAATCAGAAAAAAAAATCAGTGATTAGTCGACTATTAAAATAATGGTTTGTGGCAGCATCTGGAAAACCTCCTGCATGTCTAAATGAACGTCAATGAACGCCCCGAATCAACCCTACAATTTGTTTTGGCGGGAAAGCCCTCAGTCCCTCTGGGGCGAAACAGTTTTTTGAAGAACACGGCCTCTCGTTTTGCATTAATTCAAGTAATATTTGACCATAGCAGAAGCAGCACCAGAGGACAGAGGCCCTCCCTCCTCCTTTCCACATCACTAATCCACTTACCCAAGCTAACAGTCTCTCTCCTCTATTTCTGTTTCTCTGTGTTTGCACCTCTCCCCCACTCCTTTTCTATTCTTTCTTTCTTTCTTTCTTTCTCTGGGCAATGCCACGATGTCCCCTCTGCCCGCTGTGGTGTGGAAAACAAACCAGGCTGCACCAAGCTGGCGCTGGTAAACACACACATGTCCTTTTTGG
>NC_050513.1:7231039-7235672 GCF_002922805.2 Oryzias melastigma
TACGGCCACTGAGATGAGCACAGCTTACCAAAATGTGAATGTTACATAACCCAAGTGGTTATTTGTCTCTTCCTGCAGCCACAACCACTCACTTCACGCTTAAAACAACTAGAATATTTTCATTTTCATGAGAAATAAAACTGTAATTGAATTTGTTCAGTTGTCTAAACTCAAAAGAGCAGTTTTGTTTCTCATTTGGAGAATATTTTGGTACACTGACATGAGAATGGGAGATCTTAGTCAGCACAGGATCCAGATTGGTCACACAGCAGGACAATGAAAGCCTAATGGCTACGAGCCATAGATGTATGGTGATAGTAGACTCACCTTTTCCTCCTAAATCACAACACATCTCTTTTCCTTTTAACCATTTCCCCATTGTCTGAAATTGTAGAATATTTGAGAGCAAACCAAAGTAAATAAATAAAGGAGAAAATGTTTGGTTATTTTTTTTTCATTTACCAAATGGAAGCCAAAGGCTTAAATTCTGATGGTGTAAGAAGAACTATTCTGCCAAACACAAGCAGTTCCTGAGATTTCACACTGCCCGACCAATCTGCACATTTTTAAAGTTCAGATACTTGTGATGCACTTGTGGATAGTACATAGAATAGAAAAAAATGTCAGTTTTTAGGTAAGTTTTTAAATAAACACCTAGCAGATCTCAAGTTACTCTCAAACCATTTCATTGGATATAACCATCTTGGACTGGAAAAAAACCTAAAATAGTGTTAAAACTTGTGTTTAGTAGTGCATACTGTGAGCATGATCTGCCTTTAACTTACAAATGTGAGTGCATCAAATGAGGGATTGCTTTGCTAATGTTTTTTTATTTCATTATAGATTTCATTATAGCTAAAGATGTTGTGTATTGCATTGACATCACTTAAATTACCATAACTCTCTGACCATTTATGCAATTAACATAACTCCTGCTGATTCTGAATTGGAGAAAATCAGCTTTGAACTGATTTGCAGCACTTTACCGAAGTAAATTATCTGAGGAATCCATTAGAGTTACATTGGTTGTCTAAACCAGGGTTGTCGTACTTCAGACCTCATCATGCTAGTTGCTGCTGATTACCTGGATCAGGTGTGTTTTGCCAATGAGAAGCTACAATAGCAGCTTAGTTGGAGGCCTAAAGAGACTCAACAACACATTCTCACTTCCAACTCGTCACAAATAGTTTGGTTAAGGACCCCTCTGCATTAAAAATGGACGTTTTGGGTGTCTACAACTTGTCGTTTTTTGACATACTGGCTATTCCCATTAAAGGGTCCATGCTGTACTTTGATCTGTTCACACATTTCTGAGTAATCCTCTAAAAACCTGCACTCTCAGCAGCAGCCACTCCCATACCCACGTAAAAATAAGCGTGTCCTCACGATCTGATGTCATAAAGTGAGACCGCCCCTTTCAGGAGGAGTCTGCTCTGACAGTCTAACACTAACACCCAATTTCTCCACTGAGCTGATCAGCAAAAAAACGTTCATTTTAGATGCAGAATACCGTATATCTTCAAGTTGTCTTCAATAAATTCCAGTTCAAACAAGTGTTCGTTACTTTAGTCGTGTAGACGTCGAGTTGTGAACCAGTGTAGAGATGGCCAGGGCTACTAGAGGCAGAGATATGGTATGTGTATCCATCTTAAAAAAATGTGGATACTATTTATTTTCATGGGAGAAACGAAGAAAAAAGACTCAGGAATAGAGTCGTTTTACTCAGGAAAATAACTAATATTTCATAAATAAGGTAATATATGATCATACATATGAATATAGTTCCCTCTGAAGAAAATCATGGTATGGCCCCTTAAAATCACAACCTCCGGGCTGCGAACCGGTCCACACCGGTACCACATCCGTGCCCGATTCGCGTTGGGTACCGCCTCCGGTATCAGATCTGGTGCCGTTTTGGGGTACCGGTAGTGGTCGCGTCCTGAGGACCAGTTGACGTACGGTACCATGTCTAGTACTGGATTCCGAAGGTTGCAGACCCTTAACTTTTACCAACAGCCAGTTGGGGACACCAAAACGTCAAAAAGTTACCTTTACCGAACGTCAATATGTGACGACATCGGAATGAGACGTAAACGGTCCATGGTTGTTTCCGAATTCCCCTTCTAGTGCTGCCCGAATCTAATAACACACTTGAAATTTTTCCCAGAAGTCTTTGAGAAAAACTAGCGTACATCGATGGTCACCAGATTAGCGGATATAGACCACAATGCATTGCAGTCGAACAAAAAAACGTGTTTAAATGCAATATTTGAACAAATCATTCACATTTTCACCATCAGAACACAGTAGAGTCATAAATAAAACGTCATGAAATGTTCGTTTTTATTTCAGAATTCTGACCTAATCCAAGAGTTACTGTAGTTCAAAGAGTGATAGTTATTTCTAGTCGCCATCGCCATTTTTTATTAATTAAAAAATGGACATGATTGTTTGTTTAAACAAAGTTGTCCAAGAAAACACATGGAACCGCTCATATTTAGACATCACACATCTTAAGGAAAATCTGTAAACTTTCATCCTTTTGTGCTAATAAACTTGTTTAAAACCATTTATTATGCAGTCGCTTTAAAAACTCCCAAAATAATGGACTGTTGTGTGTATTCTGGGATGCTTCCACAGCAAACCATCCATTTTAAAGTGACTTTTAATAGAAAAGAGCTCAGAAGGTGGAGTTAATTCTTCTCGGGGTTCCTGTAAGTGACACCTAAATAAATCCTTGTCATTTTCCTTGGATTTTGTGACACGAGGAATAATAAACGTTATCAGTCTTCCCTCCACTTATGTAGCTGTTGTGGATTGATCTCAGCATGTGGTGGAGGTTAAACTCTCGGCGGGATTCAGCCACGTCTTCCCTCCTTCTCCTCCATTACCGACGTGACCCTTCATCACTGCCTCCGAATGACTAATGTCTTTCACGCTGAATCGGTTTGACCCCCGCTCCACGCCCCGAACCGCGGCGGTTTCCATCTCCCGATGAAGAGTCAGCAGGTGGGAGTCTGGGCGACGGCCTCGTAACACATAAATGATTTACACCAAACACGAGAATCCTCGTCCGTCTGGGAGCCGACGATGAGATTACCTGAGATTTCATGGATTGAGTTCTGATTTCCAATGAACCGAGGCTACACCGTATGAATTATTGACAACAGCCTCAATTCCCTACATAATCAACCTAACTATAGACTTTCAGCTACAGTAACACTTCCTCCCCGCAGCAGTTTTGTACCAAAAAGTGTCCAGATTTCTGTTTTCCTTCTTCAAAAGCTTCTCCTAAAGGAAAATGAACTTCATCGGAGATGATCCTCCGTATGAACCGTGGTTCTGTTCTGCTGTAGTGAGATCGGGGAGCACTCCTCGGGGACAACCCCGGGGTGGTACAGCACCGCAGTGCGGGGAAATCCCCCAGTGTTGCCCCCTCCTGCTATTGTAAAAAAAAAAAAAAAAAACAGCATCAGGAGCGAGAGCGCTGAATTGAGTTTGTTTCCTTTAAATCACAGTGTTAGCCGTCAGTGTAAGGAATAATTTATTTACCGTCTCATCTCGTATGATGTATCGCCTCATTACAAAAAAGGCGAGAGAACAGAAGGAAAAGATGGGGGAACAAATAATGTACAAACATTCTTCTTTTATATGAGCTCTCTCCAGGCTTTTCTTATATTATTTATTGCTGTACTCCTTGAAAATATATATATTTTTCTTAATGTTTTCTTATTTTCGCTTTCATGGAGCGGGAACAAATTCAGAGTGAAATGCCAAATAAACCAAAACTAATCAGTAAACACATAGATGTATGAAATTAGAGAGTTAAAGCATCAAACTATAAAAAAAAGAAACAATGAGTTTGAACTAATTAGCTAAAAAATTGATATATTATTGAATTCACTGGAGCAACTCGTTAGCGCTACTGCTAGCAAACGCCCAACAGGAAGTGTACAGTAGAACTTCATGCACAACAGCAAAGAACAAATATAGCAGAATGATTGTTAAGCAGAATAATGTTAAAATATTAACAAAACTCCAAATTAGCAAGAAAAGAATACAAAACAAAACTAGAAACACGTCTAAATGAGCAACAAATAGCTAGCATAAAGCTAAAATCTAAATTAGCCAAAAAAAGCTAAAATAATGCTAAAATGTTCGCTAAATTTCAAACTAGCCAAAAAAGAGAAACATGTCTTAATTAGCCAAAAATAACTAGCATAATGCTAAAATGTTAGCAAATATCCAAGCTAGCCAAAAAAACTTGAAACATGTCTAAATTAGCCAAAAACAGTTAGCATGATGCTAAAGTTTTCGCTAAATTTCAAACCAGCCAAAAAAGAGAAACATGTCTAAATTAACCAAAAATAACTAGCATGAAGCTAAAATATTAGCGAAACTCCAAACTTGCCAAAAAAACTTAAAACATGTCTAAATTAGCCAAAAACAGTTAGCATGATGCTAACATGTCGCTAAATTTCAAACTAGCCAAAAAAGAGAAACATGTCTAAATTAACCAAATATAACTAGCATGAAGCTAAAATATTAGCGAAAATCCAAATTAGCCCGAAAAAACTGGATACATGTCTAAATTAGCCAAAAACAGCTAGCATAATGCTAAAATGTTAGCGAA
>NC_050513.1:7235684-7245563 GCF_002922805.2 Oryzias melastigma
GTTTAAATATTAACAAAACTCCAAATTAGCAAAAAAACAAAATCGGGAACACGTCTAAATGAGTGAAAAATAGATAGCATAAAGCTAAAATCCAAATTAGCCAAAAAAACAACATGAAACATGTCTGTATTAGCCAAAAACAGCTAGCCTAATGCTGAAATGTCAGCGAAACTCTAAGCTAGCCAAAAAAAAAGCAGAATTAACATTAAAGGAGACTTCTAATTCCATTCATTAAATAAACTAGTACTTTAGCTGCAACAAACTGGCAGCCTTCACCCCAACAGTAGCAAGGATAGGCTCTAGCAACCCCCCAAAAAAGGGATTCAGCAGGTTTGGAGAAAGGAATGGACTAAAATAGTCTGAAGGCTTTTACTTCAAATTGTATTGAAAAACATCAAAAGTTTTGAGGTTTTAGGCTAAAACAACACAAAGAAAAGACAAATCAAATGATTTATGCAGACAATCTTTACTTTACATTTATGAATCGCAAAATAAAAGCACCTTTCTTGTTGTTTAAAGCAATGAAAAAATAAAATGAATTTACATTTTTTTTTAATCTCCTCTTCAGCTTAACCCTTGTTCTATCTTATCGGGTCCAGATGACCCGACCCTTACATTGATGTGTGATCCTTCACATGACAAATGTGAACAGGATGTCTGCCACAGACACCAGTGAAGAAAAAGAATTCTTGAAAAAAAAAAGCTTTCTTGTTGGGTCCAGATGACCCGACTTCTCATTAGACTCATCAAAAATAAATAAAAAAATGTTGGTATTCCAACTAACCAAAATTATAATGCAGTCCTAGTTTTTATAAAGTTTTGAAAAAGTTAAATATAGCTTATCTTCAAAAGAAAATAAAGGTTTTTTGCTGTGACTTTACAACTATCAAGTGCCACACGATCGTTCACACCAGATTGTCATTCACATTTCAAGACTGCCTTCTACAATCAACATGAGCTGCGTTTCCATTAAAAATGTCGAAAAAAATCTATTTTGCAATTCCACCGTTTCCATTAAACACAAACCAACTCACGCGATAAATCATTGAAAAACATGTGAACGATACTTTGATTTACAGCAAATACATTCAGATTTCTGTCACAGCATTAGCGCTCATCATCTACCAAAGGAGTCGTCGGCGTCTAATTCGTGGGAGTGGCTACGGATGATTTTCGGAAGTGAAGCTTTGGCTCAATTTCAATAAGGAAGATCTCCTTCCTCACCAGGAGCCAATAGCTGAAGCACTATCTGTCTTCACAGCCAATCACAATCACTCACTGTCTCTTCACTTGGCCCAAGGTCTTCATACCAAGCAAGATTTCTCCAGCTTAGAGTCCAACCGCCAAAAAACTTTTATTTTCATGTGAAGTTAAATGTTTCACAAATATTTTCACAGTTAAATCTTTCAATTCCACTTTCGAGTTTTCTCCTTATTGAAATCGTGGTTGGTGACTTAAGAAGAGTTGTGGATCCATCGATTCTGCAGCTGTGATGCTGTGGGACCTCTTCTGTTGTCGCTATTGGTTACTTGACTCACTTAATATGAAAAAAAGGCTTTCCATTGTAATTTTGGGAAATATGTCAATTTCGAGAAAACCACATCCTCCAATTGCAAGAACTCTTTTTTTTTTTTTTCTTTTTCAAGAAACACATTTTTTTCTTCAAAATTTTCTTGTTTCGATTAGGCAAGTTTATTATCGCAAATCCAATTTCTGCAATTTTATAGTCAATATGGATACAGTTTTGTACATTTTGATTCCTCCCTTGACATCTACTACAAATGTGTAATTTACATGTATTTATTTTCCAAATTTGGCTAAACAGTAAAGCACGGCGGTGGAAGAATGTTGATAATGTCTATTAAAACGAAATGTCCAAAAGCTTGGCAAAAAATTCACAATGCAGTAAAAAAAATAGCCCCAAGCATGGATTCAAATTAAAAATAAAAATCTTAAAATAGTGAAAAACCAATTAATTAATGTTTTGACCAAAACTCCTACCATGGCTTTTTATTTTTTATTTTTTTTTAACTATTTGTTCACTTGAAGCCATTTTGCTCGACAACCAAATTGACCCGTTGACATTGCACTTTCCAAGTGACTAACAGTATTTTTCACACATCAAGGGCAACAAGGGGCTAAATCCTTTAGCCAAGGACACTTGACTTAAAGGACGATTACTTTTTCTCACAAAGTATACAGGAAGTGTGAGATATATGCAAAAAACTGAAGAGTCGATACACTTTTTTTGCCTTTTCCATACAAATTGATGTATTTAATGACACCGAACTTTTGCAATTTATATTAAATGGGGACTAAAACTGTTTTCTAATGACCTTTACAATAAGTATTAGTGAAGTTTAATTTACTGGGTTATGATTGGTCGAGTGGCAGCAAAATAAACAACACCAAAGCAGGTGCTGCACCTGAAGATCAACCCCAAAAATAATCAAACGGCGTTCAAAGACGCCACCTCCACGCGTCCTCTCAACGTTCTGGCACTGCAAACCAGGAAGTTGCCTCACGGCTCCATCCAAATCTCACTGATCATCACTTCATCCCACAGCACGCTCTCTCCCGAGGCCAATTACGTTCCATCAGGCAGGAAGCCGGATGCCGGATAAAAGACATGGGATATATTAAGCTACACCATGAGCCCTGAGAAAAGCGATGCTTTCTCTGCTTAGCTGGAAGACCTACATAAAATAATTAGGGGGTGACATAATTCAAACATCTGATTTGGATGTGCACAGTCAGCTTCATGTCAGGTGTTGGATTTTTTTTTGAAAATCCAGAAAGCTAAAAAAGCTAAAAACGACAGCAAGGCAACAGGAACATTTGGAGATGAGATCTTTTCACCTCTCTATAATGACAGCTTTCTTTTTTTTTTTTTTTTTTTNNNNACCCACACGCAGCCGTGGGTGTATGGATGACTGGCTCGTTCAGCCTGTTACTGTGACTACATTCACGGAGCAGAATCTGACCATTCCTGCTCAGATCGCTGCCACAAAGAAAAAGGTTAGGAGAAACACAAACCTCACTTATTTTCCAAAAACAGTATTTGTCCCTGTCTGAATGCAGCCCAACACCATACAAACCTGACGTTTAAAGCATTAGTGCAATACCAAATGGGAAAAAGCTGGATTGCAGCTCCAAAACTAGCACATTTTTCTAGCGATTACACCTTAACTTGCTTTAAAGAACACATCTTTTTTTTTTCCCCTCGCTCTGATCTCGTCCTGGTGTGTTTCTCATCAAGTGCTGCCCCTGGCACATTGCAAACAAACCTCAGAGGTGATTAGTTTTCCTTTTTCAGATGTTCCCAGCATCTGCCGGTGCAGGAGCCGCTGCTCCACGAAGACAGCAGAGACGAGAACAGTCAACCTGTCTTAGCAGGTGTTTTATTTTTTTTTATTTTTTATTTTTTTTTCAGATGAACCAAATTTAAACTGGGTTCTACAAGAAATGCAGGGATTTTTCTTCTCTTTTTTTCCTCCTTGCACATTTAATCACAAGCCTTAAAAAAATCTTCTTTTTCGATCACAAGATAAATCCTTTAACTCTTCTGGATCTCCTCTGGCTTTTGTTTCAGGTGCCATTGTCTTTGTCGGGTGAAAACTGCTAGACCTGATAGCTTTGTGGAGACAGCTTTACAACCCAACATGAATAGATGAATTAACTCTTACTTTGCTTTAAAGACAAGCGGACTTGAAGCCTTTTGTTACAGCTGCCAACCAAACGTTGTCTTTTAAGTTCAACAAAAAAATAGATATATAACATTACCTGTGGCCACTAAAGATGCCAGAGCAGTTAGCTGAAAATGATAACCCAAAAAGCTTGCTGAAAAAAAAGTTAGCTAAATATAAAGTTACCCAAAAAACTGAAAACGTATCTAAATTAAAATAATATCTAAAATAATGTTAAAATTTTAACAAAACTCCAAATTAGCCAAAAAAAAATTGAAACACGTCTAAACAGCCAGCATAATGCTAAAATGCTAGCTAAACTTTAAACTAGCCAAAAAAGGGAAAAAATGTCTAAATTATCCAAAAAAAAAAAAAACAATTAGCATGAAGAATAACATAAAATGTTAGGCAAAATCCAAATTTGCCAAAAAAAAACTTAAAACATGTCTAAATTAGCCAAAAACAGCTACAATAATGCTAAAATATTCGCTAAATTTCAAACTAGCCAAAAAAGAGACACATGTCTAAATTAACCAAAAATAACTAGCATGAAGCTAAAATATTAGCTAAGATCCAAACTAGCCCGAAAAAACTGGATATGCGTCTAAATTAGCCAAAAACAGGAAGAATAATGCTAAAATGCTAACGAAACTCCAAGCTAGCCAGAAAAAAGAAACTGGAGATATGTCTAAATTAGCCAAAAAAAAACAGTTAGCATGAAGCGTAAATGTTAACTAAACTCCAAATTAGACAAAAAACTGTAAACATGTCTAAATAAACCAAAAACAGCTAGCATAATGCTAAAATGTTAGCTAAACTCTAAATTTCCTTAAAAAATTGAACAATGTGTATATTAGCCAGAAACAGCTAGCATGTTGCGAAAATAAAAGCTAAATGCCAAATTACCCTAAAGATCCAGTGGTTGCTGCACATTTCAAAGTTCGAATGGTGTCTCTATCTGAAAGGATATGCAGAAGTTCAAAAGTATTTTAAGGATTTGAGTAATTTCTCATTTGTTCCTATGGCGCATATTTTGCTCAATATTTAAAAAACTATGAAGTTTATAAATACACACAATTCAAGCAGTAATATCCTTAACAAGCTGAATATTTTGATACCAAGATTTCTGAAATCACTTAAAATGTGATTGAGTTTGTACGTGCCAAATAATGTATGGACAGGAGCAGGAGAATCACTTAAACGGAACCCAAGTGGATAGTAAATGACTAAATGAGCGGAAAACAGCTAGCATAATCCTACAATGTTAGCTAAATTCCAAACTACCCAAAAGACTGGAAATATGTCAGAATTGGCCAAAAATCGCTAGCATAATGCTAAAATTTTAGCTAAATTCCAAACTAGCCAAAGAAACTCGAAACGTGTCAGAATTAGCCAGAGATAGCTAGCACAATGCTAAAATGTTAGCTAAACTCCAAATATTAAAAAAACTGGAAACATGTCAGAATTGGCCAAAAATAGCTAGCATAATGCTAAAATGCTAGCAAAGCTCCAAATATCTAAAAAAGAGAAACATTGTCTTAATTAGCCAAAAACAGCTAGCATAATGCTAAAATGTTAGCTAAACTCCAAACTAGCCAAAAAACTTGAAACATGTCTAAATTAGCCATGTCTAAATTGGCTAGCAAAATAGTAAAAAAGTAAAAAGTGGAGGGTAAAAAATAAAAACTGATAAAATTAATGGAACATGAAAGACATTCAGGAAATCTTTTGTCAAAGGACCACAAATATTAGTAGTAATTCTATACAGAAATACATCCTGAGCAAACTTGACTTTAGCAAGTCCAAAAAGTAGGTTCTTGAAGTAAGCCAAACAGAGTCTCTCCAATTTGCCCTAATTTGTTATAGTTGAAGTAGAAAACACAACGCATTAGTATAGCTAGTGCACAACTTCATAGTCGTGTTTTGTTTCCTTTACAGCAAAATGAGACTTTTATTTGCTTTAATAATTAAAAACCATGTCTGACAGAGGGATATTGCAGCTGATGTGCTCAGAGGGCGTCTAAAGCAATAACGCTTGAAAAAATAACTAGCTTTTCTTTCTAACTAAATATTTCTCTTGGGAATAACATGAAAGTTGTTAGCAATAATGAAAGTCACTATTGAGAGCAATGGATTTAAATTGCTGGAGGTGAATCCTCTGACTAAACAGTACACATGGAGTTTGTTGTGCATCTTTCATAACTTCATTCTTGTATGCAGACGACCTAGCTGAAGATCTGCTCTTTAACAGAAACAAATCTCTGACACAGTCTGCCATGAAGCCGTGCAAACCCTTGTCCTGTCTTCTTCACTAAATGAGAAGATTGCTCTGGTAAAATGCATAATACAGCATCTCTTATTGCTGAGTTTTCATCAGATTTCCAAGCTTGTCAACTTCTGGGCTAAAAATGTTAAACCTACCTCATTTTCTGTCATTACTCTGCAGATCGTTTTCCCATTCTAATAGGGATTTGACCATTACCTACCTATGTACAAAAGGTGCCTCATGGATTCCTTTTAAAACCAAAACTAGTTTTACCAACCAGAGGGAATACTCCCTTTAACCCTGGCAACAAAATAGTACCCACTTCACTACACAAAGCTTCTTGTCTTTATATCAAAATCAGTTCATTACAAACACTTTACAACTGTAAATGTTGCATATCAGCACAGAGCTGCTTTTCTCAGATTCTAAATCTGCTGGAATTATGTTGATCGCGTAAACCAGGATTGTCCAAAGCCAGGCCTCGAGGGCCGGCCTCCTGCTGGTTTTCCAGAAATCCTGCCTTATCTGCTGTCGATTACCCAACGGATTCTCACTCCCAACTCATGTATGGTTCGGGCACCCTTTGCCACTTTTTGACATTTTGGGTGTCCCCAAACTCGTTGTTTCTTTGACGTGCTGGATGTTCCCATTATATCAGGGGTCCACAAACTGGTACCGATCCAAGGGCCGCTTGGTACCGGGCCACAGATGCTAATCAGGGGTCCCCAATTCTCGAGACGTGGATTGGTAAAGAGACAGAGACCAGACCGATGCCCTAACCCTAAGCCAGTACCATAACCCAGTACCAGTTCCACGTCTGGTACCACGTCCCGAAAGTTGGGGACCCCTGATTTAATGGTAACAGCCAGCACATCAAAAAAGGGCAAGTTGGAGACACACAAAACACCAAAAAGGGGCGCAGACGCGGCCTGAACCATACGTCCATATATGACGAGTTAAGAGTGAGAATGTGTAGAATTACCTGAATCATAAAAAGAACCTAGCATCTGTCAAAATTTGATTTTTGTTTTTTTGACATTTGACAGAATCTCAAATAACTTCTTGTTAAAATAAAAGACTCTTTGTCCCAAACAAGTTCAGGAGGTAGCATTGAGCAAACAAGACTTCTTCAGGTCAACAGGGATGTAAAAACCTACATAGTTTATCATCGGTGTGCACCTCAGCCATCAATTTATAAACTTAACAAATCTAAATTAAATAAATGTTAATTAAGTAATCCTTACTTAAAAAAATGCTATTTTATTTTTATTTTTCTTGTTTTTTTTTGTTCTTTTCCCCTCTTAGTCCTCAGCATTCTTACACTACGGGGTTTTGCTATTTTAGTTTGGGGTTGGACCTTGGTAGTCTTAGTTTGTGGGCTTTGTTTATTTGTTTTCTTAAGGTAGTTTTGGTTAGACTTATGTTTGGCCAAGGAGAGATAAAAGAGCCACATGTGGATCTGGAGTCACAGGTTGCAGACCTATGGTTTAGCCAATAAGAAGCTTCAATGGCAGGTTGGTTGGTAAACATGTAGGACACTGGCCCTCGAGGCTTGGATTTGGACATCTCTGGCGTTGAACAGTTGAAGAGTTACAAGGACTCAAAGAATGTCAACACTGGAGCTAAAGCTAGGGAGTAGCATGAAGCTGATTGGAGTCCAGCATAGCCCCTTGTTCTGTCCAGGTCCTTTGCTTAGTACTAGCAAATAACTAGTATGTTTATGTTTGTTGGTTGCGAGTATCCAAGTTAGCAACTGACATTGAAGATTTCCTCATAGATGAGTTTGTGTCTTTGACAATTTTTTAGAAAGTGGTATCTAAAGAAAGCTAACCAATTAAAGTTCCTTGGATAAAACATGAAAATATTAGCAGCATCGGTCAAAATAAACTCTATAAACCGTAGGAATCACAGAACACAAACAGTAAATTGTGGAACAAAACAATAAAAACCTAATTTCTAACAGCAAATTAAATGCAATATTTCCTGCAATTGCAAATGTCTCCATCTGAAATTATCCAGCAATTTGTCGGTCCACGCTCCTTCCAACCGCTCTGACTTTGACACAAACTTAGATGCAACCTAGAACTTTTTTTCTACCTCTCAGGTCCTTTAGGACGCTCAGTGAGAAGATTTTGGATCTAACACACCCACACTCAAGCTGCAGGGAACAGACTCAGCCAAAACCTTGGGTACTTTTTATCTTTTTGTTGAACAGATCTGTCCTGTTCTTCTTCCTTCTTTCGTGCATCTGTGCTCCTTGTAGAACATCCTCATTAGCATCAAGAACTCATTTCAGCGGAGCAAGCAGTCTTTGTCTCAATAAAACTTTCAACTTTTAAGACTTTTTTTCTCCCATTAATGCCTACGGGAGCTTCATTGGAAAAGCTGAATTACCAGCTGAAATGCTATTGAAATTAATGCAGAATGGAGCCCCCGATTCCTCACAAAGCAGAATGAAAAGAGCAGCGTTTATTGAAGCTGCGATGTTTAGTGTTAATCAAGGGTCACAACAAAAAGGGCTCATTATCCGGTTCTCTCCGAAGTAAACATTCTCGTGTTAAAAAACCAAAGACGATCCCGGCTTTGGATGAATATCAGCGGCAAAATGTCAAACACTGAAAACAACAAACAGCTTGATCTGCCGGGTTTCAACTTCAGAGCTTGGAGAAAGGCCAGGAAATGTGACAGTTCTTGGAGCTCGGAGACACAGCTCCACATGTGCAATCCCTCTCTGAAATAGTGGCATCAACCTAATTAGGGATCAGTTGCGATGTACTTCAACCTTTTAGACTTTCTGGCTGATCATCTGCCTTCATCTGATCTCTGGGGAAAGACTTGCTGGCTAGCTCCTGGTTACAGCTACCATGAATCATAGAGGATAAGTTAAATTAATACATGTTCAATAAATATCCAATGTTGTTTTCTCTTAGTTTACTATTCAGTTTCTTCATCATATATGATTTTGTGAGAAAACTTTAGGCAGAAAAGACACCCGAATAGTATGTAGCATGCTACGGCTAGCCAACATTGCCCTATCCTGAATGTTGAGACTCATTAGCTGCAGCTGACAAAGCATCATATCACTAAGCTCCATTGATTGACACTAGACGGCAGTATGGATTTTTCATCTGAAACTCCAATGGCGCACAAATTTTATCTAATAGCCGACACATATCAATACAGATGCTTTAGTTATAGCTGACATAGCATGCTAATGCTAGTGTACATCCCTCTGACACGGGAAGACATTACGGATTATTTAGCTGGAGTTGTTAGAACATAATACATTACATTGCCAGGAAAAATGTAATATTATAGATCATTTAACATTATATGCTAATGATACCCATAACAAAGCCAAACTGCATGCTATTTAGCTATAACTAGCGTAGCATGCTAATACTAACTCTGATAATCAGACACAGGATGGCAGTATAGGTTATTGTATCTTTGCATCTGACTGTTGATGTAGCATGCTAACGTTAAGCTACATTGCCAGACAATAGATCCTATGACAGAGTTTATAGATGCCTTTAGCAATATATGCTAACACTAACCTACATTGCCATACACCAAATAGGAGTACAGGTTCTTTAACTGTAGATAGCATAGCATTTTAATGCTAACCTACACTTCTACACCTGTGATTGGACAAACCATTTTGGTGAACAGTGGGTCCAACGATAACCCTTTAATACTGGTGCTCTGTATACGTATATACTGTATATATGTATATGTCACCTGTAGGCAATTTTCTATTAATCTTTATATTGTGATTGGGTCAAAATTGACCTATTTGCGAATGGGTCCATTTTAACCCAAGCACAATATATATATATATATACACACTATATATATATACACACAGTATATGGCATATATATATATATATATATATATATATATATATATATATATATATATACA
>NC_050513.1:7245873-7251419 GCF_002922805.2 Oryzias melastigma
TACCCCGCCTTCGCCCATCAGTAGCCGGGATAGGCTCCGGCACCCCCGCGACCCCGAATGGGACAAAGCGGTCAAGAAGATGGATGGATGGATATATATATAGCAAAGTCTTACAGAAACATTCAAAACTAGGTAAATAGTATATGGCGAATACTTGTATAGCGCTTTCTACCCTCCTTCGAGGGCCCAAAGCGCTTCACAGTCACAGACCCATTCACCACCAGCTAAGTCATAATTATTGACTGTCTTTTAGAAAAGGACACACCATCCCGTCCCTCTTCGCATAATAGCCGCTGGTCCCAGAAAGCCAAAATCCCATAGACTTCTATAGAGAAATAAGCAGCTATTACTCAGTCAATATATTTATTAGAACAACCATTCTTGCTATGGTGTCTCTTTTTAATATGTTCTTTCAAAGCCTACTATTTTTATCATGATACTAGTTATTCAAGTTATAAGCTGACCAATCAGATGACTCAGTAAGAGTATGTGGTGACCCTCAATTCAAACTTTAGAAACATTTGACAGATTCTCCCCTATCCCGCTTTCCATAAAAGGGGTGTGGCTTTCCAACAATCTGACTCCTGATTGATAAGAGTGGTTGCCATAGAAATGATGACTCAGACAGACCAATCACTGCTTACTAACAATCTTCTGGTTCCAATAAGGCAACATCCGTACCGCGGAAAAATGACTTCATTTTGTTGGATCAAAAGGTGTTTGTCCATCTCTATTTATGTCAGTGGTTAGAATACATTGTTGCTCTCATGTAACGGTCGCCACTAACAGTCTGCCTTCTCCCTATAGACACCCTTTGCTTTTAAGTTTCCCCCAAAAAGTGTCTTCTTCACAACATAAAACGGCCATAATTGAGTCAGAACAAATGTCTAAAAGCAGCATTGGTAGCTGAAATGGAGTAGAACAAAGAAGCTAGAAAAAAAAGTAAAATAAATGTCCCTACTATTATCTCAATTTAAAACTTGATGTGGTACATGCTGACCTTTGATTAAGACATTTCTTGATAAAAAGCGAGTCAGGCCATGGTACAAACTACTGCTAATCACTAATAACTTCCACGACAAGTTTGACAGTTTAATTTTAGCTTTATTTGATTTTCGGTGTACTTTTAAAACAATGTTAAGTAATAGTATTTATACAGACCAAATCAAGGTAGAAAAAATAGGCTTTATAAAGATAATAAAGAAACATTTTAAAATATTGCCTTAATGAAACTGTCTGCAACAACGAGCAACAACCTTTTGAGCCGTACTCAAATTTTCAGGCTGTCATTATGCAATTCTAACATCATTAGGCTCTGTTTTATTTAGTTTTGTTTGCCCTGAGCTAAAAATGAAAATGTCAAAGCCATTTTTCAGGACAACTAAAGGTTGTTTCTTTGTTGTTTATTTTATACAGCTGAGATTTTCTGTAAAAGAGTCTCCAGTTGCTGTTTGCCAAATGGTTCCAGTCATGAAACTGATGAATCGAAAAGCACACTGAGCAGAAAATAAGTTTTTGCAACTTAATACCAACATAAATCCTTAAAAACTCAACATACCAATGTAGCTGTGAGCCCCACTTCTTTTTGTTAGGATTTCTGTTTCCTATAATCCTTCTATCCTGATGTTATCTGATGTTAGAACCTGAGAAAATACTACAACCACATAGGGGCACTTCCCAATGTCTTTGGGTGCAGAAAATTCACGATAAATGAACAAAATTTAAAAAATGTTGTTCAAAGGAGTCGCTATGACGACCCATAGTTTAGTAGTCGAAGTACTGTAAAATGTTTAAAAAGAAAAAAAAAGAAACAGCCAAAAGTGTCGTTTTCAACTGTAAGTTAAATAATTTCTCAAATGATTTACCGATGACCAATTTTTTTTAGCATTTATTTAGCACTTTAACACTTTAAAATAAAACAATCAAAGCAGCCTCTAACCTTCTTAATTTCCTTTAAATGTGTTTCTTTTGACCTACTTTTTTTAAAAAAAAAGTACATATATTTTAAAAATATGTATATGTTTTAGCTACTTTTTCCATGACATTATTATAAATGTAATTTGTTAAAGAAACATGGGCCCCAACACTATTCTCTGTGGAACTCCACAAGTAACACGAGAGACACTTTCATGACTTTATTCCAAAAAAAAAAAAAAAAAAAGTTTTTTACGCTGTTATAAGCCACACAATAAACTATAATAAACCCAAATTTACTTTTGATTTTTTTCACATTATGATTAACCATACCTGAATGTGTTTTTGAAGCTTTACTTAATGTTCTATAAACAGTACAGATGCGGTTTGTGTCGATGGTCGCACAAGAAAAAGTATCATGTCATTGACAAACGTGCGAACATATTTACTAATTCTGATGTTATTTTCTTTCTAATAGAACACTTTCTTTTTAAATTCTGAAGCGAAGAAAAACATCTTCATGTTGCGTCAAATTAATGCATAGACATGACTGAACTTCTTGGAATTATATTATTTGTGTAAAATAAGAATTACTGTAGTTCAAAGAGCAACAGCTGCAGTGTTAAAGGGTTCAACCTAATTTATTAGGTAAATAGGATTGCACTTTGCACTTAAATTTTAAAAGTTAAATGTCAATAAAGGTTTCCAAAGGATCAGATTATAACAACAGCCAGCAAAAAAAGTAAAGTATGCGTAAATCCAAAAGTCATTTTTCTGAACAAAATGAGTAAATGCAGCAGCATTCCTAATAATAACAATAATAATACCCATCAGTCTATGATACAAGCTGAATAGTAGATGGGAATCCTTTTAGCCCTCTGCTGTCAACTTGGAAATATGACTAATTACAGACTTCTGATACTAAGAAAAACAAAAGAATCTCTCATTTTTCTCAGCTTTTGTTTCCAGTCCTTTTCAAACGTGTGCTTTATTAATGCACTAATACACAAGACAAGTATGCTGAAGCTTCTAGAAATGTCAAAAGCCAAAAGAAAACTGAATTTAGCAAAAATCCACCCATTCTTCAAACTATTTAGGGTACGCCCCCTCCATAAACCAAAGTAAATGATTCCAACTATGATTTTCTTGGTAACCGAAGTACACAAAGAACCAGAACAGCCTGAAAAATCAATCGTCAAAGCCAGGAGTAACCCAGTGAAGTAATCATTGAGTCATTCTATTGATCCCCACCTGCCTACACATCCAAACACACCTCCCACCTGTTCTCTAAGGCTGTCCACAAATCATGAAAACTCTGCCTTGTTTGAGTACAAGATCAGAGCGGACCAGCTGTCTTAAAAAGGTTCAGCAGCCCTTCGCCTCTAATGACAGTCATCATGGCCGCACCTGTGCGGGCAGTCGCCTGTGAAGAGGTGTTGATGTGGAAGTAGTGACTGGTACCTAAAAAAAAAACTCCTCTTCACAGGGATAGAGGGTGGCAAAGGCCAGTAATTTCCCACTGCAATTTAGGTCATCGTCAGCTGATATTTTAAGATACAATAGCCTGAAGTTACTCTCCTGCATGTGTGAGGGGAAAAAAGAAATGCAATCAGAACACCCTGATAGCTGTCTGCACCCTCCGAGGATAGAGGTTAACAAGGGAATCCTGCATGTTTGCACGTGGTGCACAACTCACCATGTTGACTTCTGACACCATGTCTATGCTGGCCACGTCTATGCTCATGCCGACTGCAACAGGGGGACCTGGAAGAGGTTAAACAGCTTGATTATGCATGCATACAGCCTCTGCACCTGACCACAACACTGAGGATGGCGCCAAAAATCAAGCTCCGAGAATGATGGAGATGGTGCTGATAATGGGATGAGGGGACGGGGTCGGTACCTCCAAAGTCCGGTCTCAGTCGGATGTCGTACCCCTTCAGTAGTTTATCCACCGTCTGCTTCACGATGGACATGTTGCCCGGTTCGTTGACGCTGAAACGACATAAAGACACATCAGCCTGAGCAAATAACCTTGACAGCCTCCCCTCATTTAGACTACAATAAAAATAGACTCACCTTTTGGCGCAGCACACAATCGAACCGATAACCAGCGCCGACAGGACGCGTATTTGCCGAACCCTGTGCGGAGCGTTCATCCTCCCTCCCTTAATTGGCTTTTAATTGTTGATTTAACCCCCCCGGTGTTTACAGTCGCGGGCAACTGCAACGAGCCTCCCCCCCTCCCCCTTCTTCCAATCAACAGTCTACCAAATCCAGAGTACATCCATTGATCGCCTTCCCCCCCGAGAGAATAAAAAAACTAGGGGGAGGGAAGAAGAAGAAGAAGAAGAAAAAGGGGGGAGAAAGTCGATCGGGAAAAAGTCGCGGCCGGAGTCACATGTGAACCACGGCGGTGTTGAGGCTCACATCGCCTCCGCGCGCCCGAGAACTGCTTCCGCTCCGTCCGTCTTTGACTGGGTCTGACTGAGAGAGAGGATCCTACATGCTGGAGCTCGAGCGCATATTGATGAGGAGGGATGCGTTCAGGGACTGCTGCTGCTGCTGCTGCTGGTGGCGGCGGCGGTGAAGGCACTCAGCTCGTTCAAATCAAAGCCCAACACTTAATACACTGTAAAAAATGTCGGGTACCAGCAACTGAGAGTGTGAAAGCTTCTATTTAATAAACCGAGGCACATCCGTCAAAGTCAAGGCCCGGGGGCCGGGTCCGGTCCTCTGGGTAATTTTATCCGGCCCTCCAGATCATTTTATTTTATTGTTATTAATGACCGGATGTTAACTTGTGCTCATTTCTTACTCGTATCATTTGGACAAAATATATTTTTACAGAGAGTAAAATATTTAAATTTATTTAAGATTTAAGCTGATTTATTCTGGAATAAAATACCTGCATTTTTATTATTCATATTAAGAAAACTTTTTAAGCTATAATAAATTCCTCAAAACGAATACTACACACCTTTACTGACAATCAAGTTACATTAATTTTAATAATTTGATCTCTCACTTTTGATGTTTTTCAATAAAAAACTGATACTTTTTTAAAGAGCTTTTTTCTTTATTAAATAACAAACTCAACTAACCAAGTTCCTCCTCTTAAAGTTGTACACAGCAGAAAACACACACAACGTCCTGCTTTATTCAGCTACTTTTTTGATAACCGGAATGTTTTTGTTTGCAATTTATTAGTTGTACTTTTAGGTTTGTGCTTGTGTCTATTAAAAAACACACATATATTAAAAAATCTGTGTAATTATATGAATTTACCCAAGTTTTAAAACATATTTTAATTTATAATTCATTTGGTTTACTTCAGTAAAACCTCAGCGTAAATTAATATATACATATTTAAATGTCTAATTATTAATTTTCTAATTTATCTAAATGTTTTGGAGCACAAAAGAAGAGTAAAATAATTCTCAAATATTATTTTTTTTAATATTTTTTTTTACTAAGAGTATTTTTACAGTGCACCTCACACCCTCAGCCCCTTTCCCCAGCGTTTCCAGTGAAAATGGCGGGACCCAAACATTACGAGACGACACGTAATGCGAGCATTTACCAATCCACCAATAGAGTCCCGCAGCCTGAGCAGCCTGTCAGTCGCCTGG
>NC_050513.1:7251507-7252895 GCF_002922805.2 Oryzias melastigma
AGATGGCGAAAAGCTTCTTGTTTCCATCAACTGCATTCCTGCAAAAACAGAAAAAAACACAAAAAAATAGAAATGAATGACGTCATTAATTAGAATTGGACTTCAGCCAATGAGAGCTTTTGTTTCCAAAATTGACTCCTTCTTATCATACATTTTTTTAATCTATTAATGGTGGTTAATAGTATAAAGAATAATGAATAGTTTATTATTTTTAGGCTTTTTTTATGCCTAATTGTCTCGTCAGGAGCTGTCCTCATCAGCTGAAATCACCACAAGGATGAAAGGAAAGCCTATAGAGGTTAAACATCACTCACTAATTAGCGCCCAAGAAACATGGAACTCGGCTACCCTCTTATGGCAACTGTCAGGATGATAATCCTGTTTAATGAGAGCAGTTATTCAATTAAAAAGCGTGTGATTAGTTTCAGCGCAGGTGGGTGTCGTCACGATGCCACGCCATCGCGTCTGAATCTCCGTCCGGACGGCGAGCATCACATCCCACTGAGGGGGTCCTTCAGTGGGAGGAGAGGAGCAAACACAGCACTCTAGTGGGTTTCTTTATGAGAACATAACACTAGGAGGGGGTGTGATGCGGGATTAGGATTCCATGCGGGTTTACACGGCGCTGTGGAAATGAATTGACCTCCTCATGTGTTCGTTTTTCCACAATATTTACAATGAAGCAGACTATTACATTACATTCATTTATTTAATTACAACAATTAAAAAAAAAAAAGTAAAGGGAAAATCTTAAAAACAGCTTAAAAAATCTGACAAAATATAATAATTTCTAACTTTGATCCCATGTATTTACTAAAAATAAACACTCCTAAGAGCAATCATCCTGTTTAGTTAACCTTTGCAATTTAGTGATGACAACTACTGTTACTCATGTACATTAGCGTTAATCTCATTAACTATTTAGATATTTATTCTACATATCAAGGATAGCTTTATTTAAAAAAAAACTGTAAACAAAACTGTAAACATTCCTCTATTTATTTGATAGATGTTTTTGTTTTGTTATGTATTAGTTGTGGTGAAAACTAAAAAAATAAAATAGAAAAAACACACTGCAGGTTTTTGCAACAGGTAAAACTACTACATTTGTTAACATTTTGAATACTAGGTTTTTTTTTCATTAACTGATAATATAATAAACTTTTTCTTGTGAGGGCCACATAACTGTTTTCTTGTCTGATGGGGGGCCCGGGTCAGTTTGTAGGCTAACAAAAAAAGTCTAAACGTAAAGATTTATGGTTTTCCAGAAAGCCACACATAGCCAAATTTTAAATAAGTCATTTCTGTAATCTTCACAGAAAAATAATGCTAAAGCATTTTAAAAACTATATATACAGAATTGCCTGCAATAGATTAATAGCTGAAGA
>NC_050513.1:7252948-7278611 GCF_002922805.2 Oryzias melastigma
AAAAAAAAAAAAAAAAAAAAAAAAATCTAAATTAGCCAAAAGAACTAGCATGTAGCTGAATCATTAGCTAAAAGGCAAATTAGCTGAAAACACTGGGTCAATGTCTAACCAAAACAGCTAGCATCAAGCTAAAATATTAACTAAACTCCAAATTAGCCTAAAAACTGAAAAAAGCCTAAATTGACCAAAACAGCTAGCATGTAGCTGAAATATTAGCTAAACTCCAAAATAGTCTAAAAAACTGGAAAAATGTCTAAGTTAACCAAAACAGCTAGCATCAAACTAAAATATTAGCTAAACTCAAATTTAGCCTAAAAACTGGGGGGAAAAAAAACAAAATTAGCCAAAACAGCTAGCATGTAGCTGAAATCTTAGCTAAATGCCAAATTAGCCCAAAAAACTGGAAAATGTCTAATTTAGGGGGCCAGGCCAAATGTGGAGGAAGCCCAGATCCGGCTGTAGTTTGGGGACCCCTGATTTAGTAGCATAAAAATTTTAGGCTATGTCTCTAATAATGTCCAATTAAAATAATGATTTTTTTTTTTTAGAAATGTACAATATTTATTCTCACTAAGTAACTGAATATTTTACTAAAAAAGAACCAATATATAGATATGTAATTATTTCAGATGACCAATTACAGCCTTACAGCTTGTTGGGGACTAAATAAGTACCTGCACAATATTAGGTATATATGGTGTATGTATTCTTGGATTCTTGTCAGCAAGTTTTATAGTTAAAATGTGAATATTTTGTGAGTCACTGAACTGCAAAGTCTCAGATTTGTGAAGATAGATAAGAAGTGAGATAACTACGAACCTGAAAAACAAAATAACACAACAAATGCTTTTTGCTGCTATAACTTAATGAAAAAAAGGAAAAAAAAACAGATGCAAGATTTAGACCTAAAACAGCAATTTTATACCCATTTTTTATCCAATTCCCATCATCCACCTGTTCATACACTCTCCCATTCATTCGCCCCTTACCACCCAAATATAACATTACAATACAACAAAAAATTATGTTAATAAAATATTAGCTAAATTCCAAATTAGCATAAAAAACTAATGAAATGCCAAATTAGCCAACATAAAAAAATTAATGAAAAAGCTCATTGTTTAAATACTAGCTAAACTTCAACATACCCTAAAATTTCTCAGTAAACTAAACTAGTCAAAAACGTTAGTTAATTACTAAAAAAGAAGCTACACTCTATATTAGCCTAGAAAAACCTCCGTAGATCACAAATTAGCCCAAAACGTTAGCATGTTAATAAAATATTAGCTAAACTCCAAATTAGCTTTAAAACCTCAGTAGATGCCAAATTCGCCAAAAAATCTAGCTTGTTGCTTAAAAACTAGCTAAACTCCAAACTAGCCTAAAATTCCTCAATACACTAAAGCACTAAATTAGTCAAAAACATTAGCCTGTTACTTAAATAGAAGCTAAATGCAAAATTAGCCTAAAAAACCTCAGTTGATAGAATGGTTAGCATGTTACTCTTACATTAGCTAAACTCCAAACTAGCATAAAAAACCTAAATAATTGCCAAATTTGCCAAAAATGAATAAATAAATGAAATATCTCATTGTTTAAATACTAGCTAAACTCCAAAATAGTCTAAAATTCTTCAGTAAACCAAATTAGTAAAAAACGTTAGCATGTTACTAAAATACAAGCTAAACTCTAAAGTAGCCTAAAAAAACTAAGTAGATACAAAATTAGCCAAAAAACCTAGCATGTTCCTAAAATATAAGGTAAACTCTTTTTTTTAATTACTATAAAAGATGAAAATATCGCCCATGAAAGTATTTAAAGGCTTGTTCCTAATCTACTTAAAAAAATTTAATTTGAAGACTCATTAATTTCCTATTGGCTATATTTTGCATTAAAAAAAAAAAAAACAACGAAGTTCATAAATATAAAAAAAGAGCAAAAATGTCCAAAACAAGCTGAACGTTTTGATACCAAGATCACTGAAATTTTTGAAAGTGTGATTGAGTTTTTACGTGCCAAAAAATGTACAGAAAGAGCAGGAGAAACACAAAAATAAAGGATAAACCTCCAGTTTAATGACTACTTTTATTAATTTGTGTAGTGTTATGCTCAAAATTTACATAATAGTTTCACTTATGATATTAATAAACTGCATCAAGAGAATTAAGTCAATTCTATGCTTTTTTTTAATCATAAAATGTGAATAAATTCTTAAATTCCGCTATTTTTCCCAAACGCACCAATCAGAAGCTGCGGTTCCAAACGCCTCATTAGCGGCTGCGGCAGCACCGTCGGTGGGCGGCGCAGCCACAGACACCGGCTTTAAGACAAACGTTGAGGGGAGGGGGGGTTAAAGTCAGTCTCCTGCGAGGCTGGGGCACGAGAGAGACACGGCGGGGTGATGCCGCAGCTCCTCTGGAGGCGATGCGGCTGCCGCAGGCACTAAAAGAAGCCACGGAGCCTATAAGAGGAGGAGGAGGAGGGGAGCACGGAGCGCCACAACACCTCCTGATGGGGAGCCGCTGATTGACAGACGCGGAGAGAAAGAGGGAGGGAAGAAAGAAAGAAAGAAAGAAAGAGCTCGTGGTGAGGAGCGTAAGGAGGAGGAGGAGGAGGAGGGGAGACAGCCGATCATCTCTGGGATTTGGTGATTGCCGGTTGCAGCGACGGAGACCCCCATCTTTGAGTCGCCGTTTGATGGATCTCCATTCAGGTAGGGTCTTTTTCCCCTGCGCCGATTCATTTCACGATACAATTTGAGGATCTGGTGGAGAGATTGGGGGAGAAGGTGATGATGGAGGAGAGTGTGCCGTAGTCCCACACAATGGAAATCACGCCGCAGAAACCAGTCTGCCTCTTTCCATCCAAAATATTTCCTTTTTTTTTTCTTGTAATAGTTGCAGTTTCACCAGGGTTGCTGCTTGATTTCGTGATGCTCTCCTCATTTTCCATCATCTCCACCTGTCTGTAACAGCTGTCAGAATCAAGGTGAGCAGATTTCCAGCCATGGCCGGACTCGTCCTCTCTCTGCTCCTGCTGTGCGGATGCCAAAGCAGGTAAACAAAAAAAAAAAATATATATATATATATATATATATATAACATCTATCCATCCAAGCCCCAACATTCAGGTCAGTGTTTCTTGCTGCAATCGGCCCCTAGAAGTTGTGCCACTTCCTTTTCACTTTTGGCAACTACCGGAGTTTCGTACATCTCTCTGTACTGCAGATGCTCTCCAGGTGATTGATCGTGCTACAGCACCGCTCAGATGTTGCATTGAAGTGTCTCACCTTCACCTGCACACTCAGAACCCGTTTGTAACTTCAAGTGCATGGTGGTGATTCCTTTGGCTTTTCGCAATCAACCCACAATTGTTTGCATTTAGATCACAGGTTTGAGGCTTAATTATCTCCACTGCTAGTCGTAAGCAGCGCTTATACTCAATAATTAATCACAAGTCCGTCCTTGATGCCGGCGCGCTAATTAATCACGATAACCGTGTCGGGTTTGACTGTTTAACCGATGCCAGAATGCTGTTTCTTCTCTTCTTTTCTCCCCCCTTCCTTCCTTCCTTTCTTGGCCAGTCTTGGCCAGTCTCCCCCCGAGACTCAGAAGGAGACGGGACCCAACGACAACAGTACGGTCTTCACCCGGATTCTGGACGGGCTTCTGGACGGATACGACAACAGGCTGCGGCCGGGGCTCGGAGGTTTGCTGAAAACTGATTCTAGTCTGAAAGGCAGAGGCCAGATTAGGATTAGGGTTAGAAAAATATTCAAATGTAGTAGTCAGTTTTCTTCGACAGCAGCAGTAGGTGAAAGCCTTCTAGTATTTAGGCATTGGTCCCCTGGACTACAGTTGGGGCAATGAAGCTTTTTTATCACCAAAGGTCTATAACCCAACCTGTCCTGTGTTGAGGTGCATAGAAATCGGCTGCGTCAACTCACGTTCAAGCGGCCGTCTATCATAACGGGAATAAACCAGAATTTTGGGCTTCTGCGTCGGGCAGATCATGTGAAGCTTTGCAAGCTCTACGTACAAATTTTCCATTCATTGATCGTGTCCTGACAGTTCAACCGGTTTAACATTTTTTAATCGCTGCAACTTTGACAAATCAGGGACTCAGATTAGGTAGTGATGTGTGCGTAGCGTTCTTTTCAAAACCCGGAAGTATCATCATGATCACGAAGGAGACGATAATAGTTGTGGTTTGTTTCCGTCTGGATTAATATGGACATTTATAGAAACAGAACTGGGAAAACAAAAAGGTCTAGAGCAGGGGTAGGGAACCCTGGTCCTCAAGAGCCGCCTTCCTGCATGTTTTCCAATATACCCTGCTCTGGCATGTTCTTATTGGCTGGACACACCTGAACCAGGTAAACAGTCATGTGTAGGGACTCAAACAATTACCTGGTTCAGGTGTGTCCAGCCAATAAGAACAAGGTATATTGGAAAACATGCAGGAAGGTGGCTCTTGAGGACCAGGGTTCCCTACCCCTGCTCTAGAGCATGGGTGCCCAAATTTGTTCCGCCAAAGGTTATCTTCTGGCCCGCCAAGTTGTGGCTGCGCAAATCACGAAATGTTTAGTTAAAACCCCTTTTCCGTTTCCTGTATGAACTCTGTGATGTTCCATAACTTTACAGCTGTAATATACTTTCGACCTCCAGGTGGCACTGCTAGCAATTTTCCCAAGTGAGTCAGCCTTGGGCTTTTTTGGTGTTAGAAATTCCCAAGAGCCTTCACGGTCACTTCCGATGCTTTTAGTGGCCTTTTTCAGTTAGCCGAGATGGAGCGACAACAGCAAACCGATAGTCATTAGACCAGCTCCAAGTCTCTCACTAGGATCTAAGTTTGCTCTTTTCTTATTCATATTCTTTATTTTCTGATTTTTATTTAATGACACCCATTAAAAATATTGTGTTCGCCCCACAGTCCAGGATCTCATTTAGATTTTGGCCCTTTGGGCAAAAAAGTCTGGGCACCCCTGGTCTAGAGCGAGATTTGTACCGCTTTGACTTTGCACGGGACTTTGGGTAATCTTAGAACCCAAGCTAATTTTTTAGCCCACCATTTACACATCTGGTCATGGGACCCCAGTTAAGCAGACTTACCTTCTGCGGAAATATAATCAAAAAATGTGATGTTTACGTATGTGGACGCAAGGTCTTAAGAGGCTTTTGTAGATGACGGACGAGCGTTAATAAAGACAAAAACACAAAAGAAGGATCTCCTCCATGCCGCTACCTGTGTGTCTGGTGTAGGACTGCCACGATTAGTTAACTAATCGACAACTAAGCAACTATTAAAATAGTCGTTAACTAATTTAATAGTTGAGTAGTCGTTGCTTCATATTACATGAAGTCGGAGAGTAGTAAAGTGGAAAGTTAAAATTACATTATGCTAGCTTTTTGGACTATTTTGGGACTTATTAAGTTTCTTTGGGTTGTTTTGGAGTTTAGCTAATATTTAAGATACATGCTAGCTATTCTGGCTAATTTAGGCTTTTTTAGCTCTTTTTAGGCTATTTTGGAGTTTGGAGTAGGTAATATTTCAGCAGCATGTTAGCTAATTTAGCTAATTTTTGTTTTTTAGGCTAATTTGAAGTTTAGCTAATTTCAGCTTCAGCAGTTTCAGCTATCAATTTCAGCTTACAACATTCATACTAGTATTATTGCAGGTAATGCTATATATCTAGTTTTTAGTTAGCTTAAAGCTAATGATGGTTAAGATGTGTGCTTAGATCCACTTTGCGCATTATCTGATAAGTCGACTAATTGAAAAAAATAATCTGTGATTAGTCAACTATTAAAATAACCGTGGCAGCACTAGTCTGGTGCTGGTCCGGTGTGAACACCAGCGGGAGAATGGGCTTTAATTAAACTGGGTAGATTGCACCACACGTAACCTTTAAGCTACATTTACACCAGACCTGTTCAAGAAACCCCTTCCAATGAAAAGTCTATATGAACGCACCGCACACATATGCACAAAATCTCATGTCACACAAGTTTTTATGTCCATTTTTGGACTGTACTTACAATACATCCATTGAACTCATGTTGAAAGTTCAACCAGTTGACCAATCAGGGACTCGGATTTGGTAGCGACAAACGGATGGCGTCCTCTATAACTCATGAAAGTGCCAAACATTTGAAAATTGATCGTGGAGGAGAAATAATTGGTCAGAATTCTATGACACCAAGTCTTTCACCTATTGGAATAGAGCTGTGAAAGAGTAATAGCCTAGAACAAGATTCATGAAATGGACAAGCGCTAGTCACAGTAGAAAAACTTGTCCATATGGATTCAAGAATGCTAGTTTCTTACATTCTTGAACATGCGTCACATTCAAGGTGTGAATGCATACAGCAATAAAAAAAAAATATTTAAAAAAAGTCAAGGCATGTCGACTGCGACCAGTTTTCTGAGGCTTTGATTCGAGCTCTTCACCCTGGCAACAGGAGACAACCTTGAGAGGCAACATTTCTATTCAAACACTTCGGTAACAGTATGACTTCTGTATTTCTTTCTTTTAAACCTCCACAAACCCTTTACCTCAGCCTCCCCCCCTCTCGCGCTCACCTTGTTGCCATGTGTATGCGGTAGTTGTCCCATAATAGTCGGGAACAAGGGCTTTTTCATATCGAAAGCCTGCACAAACACCCTGGTAACGGTTGCTACCCTTGACAAGAGGGCCTATAAATACATCCCAGAAAAGACACGGAGGCCTTCATTCAGCAT
Organism: Oryzias melastigma; assembly: GCF_002922805.2. NCBI lineage: Eukaryota > Metazoa > Chordata > Actinopteri > Beloniformes > Adrianichthyidae > Oryzias > Oryzias melastigma. Next base: position 7,259,690 of record NC_050513.1, read on the forward strand.
TCACCGAGCTCGCTCTGAATCAGAGCGACCAATCACAGCTCTCCAGGAACAAATTGGTACACGTGAATTGGTTCACTTCCCCCTCACGATTCGGTTCAATTTTTTGGTCACGGTTTTGTTTCGGTTTGATTTATGATTTTGGGTCTTACCATGCATCAATAAAAACTAAAACAGTCAGACAAATCCTTTTTTAAAAAAATTGTTAATAACCAAGAATTATAGTAAAAAACATGACTTATACTGAGGCCTGGGGTAATGTCGTAGATAAGGGGTGTCAAAATAATTCTGGTTTAGGGGCCATATTCAACCTGTTTAATCTCAAGTGGGCCGGACCAGAAACATAATAGCAAAAAAAAACCTGTGGTCAATTTGTTATCTATAGCTTTGTTTTATTTTTTTCTTTTTATTTTTTTCTTGATCTCTTATTGTGCCAGTATTTATTTTCCTTTACTGCCCCTAGTGGCGGCATTGCCCATTGCAGCCACTTCTTTAAAAAACTCTCCACAGTCCTAAAACCAGCCAACATCAGTGCAGTAAAAAATAAGTTTGGACCATTGAGATGCTATTTACATCTATTACAATTTTTTACCTTTTTTTATCCTTTTTGTCTCTTTCCAACATAGAAAACGTCACCGAGATCAAGACGAACATTTTTGTCACCAGCTTCGGCCCCGTTTCCGACACCGAGATGGTGAGTCCGTCTCCAAACAAACCAGCAGGACGTCCATCCAGCTTCCTTTGGCTTTTGTTGTAGACGCAAACACATATTTACATTTCATGAGCTGAGTGCCACTGCTCCTGCCGCTCCATGGAAGCACGCCCATGTCCTAGTTGCGTCTTTGAAGATTGGCTCTTTTTTTTTCTCTTTTTTTGGCTCCATGGAAAGGATCTAAAATTAATGGGTTCCTGTTAAACCTTTAAGATTTAATGCGATCTGGCTTGGCCATTCCAACTTGTTCCAAATGAATCACTTCTTTATTAAAGCCGTCACTGATGAACTGCTTTTGGAAAATGCATTAAAGGTGCTCTTTAGTTCGCTCGTCCATAACCGAGGTGGACTTTGCCACAGAAGTTATCAAACTTCCTCAGCCCCTAAAGGCTTCTGCAAATTCCATTTCCATCCGGATGGTTTGTCGAGTGTTTATTTGGTAAATAATAAGTCAATTCGTTTACTTTGACCATTGAATATGAGACCCCTCCCCCTGTTCCAAGCAGGAAGTGCTGGCTATACTTCTATTGAGAAAAATACCCATTCTTTCTTTGCTACATTTTTTTTTAGCATGTTCTTGATGTGTTTTTTTCAAGTTATAAACAGACCAATCAGATGCCTCAATGAAAGCATGTGATCTCATGTACAACTTTTGAAATGTCTGATTGAGAGATTCTCCCAAACCAACAGATTCTCATTCCTAACTTGTTCAAAAATACTTACATTTGGTTAAGTTCCCTCCGCGTCAAATATTGACGTCTTAACTCGTTATTTTTTGACGTCCTGGTTGTTCCCATTAAATCCAGGGTCCCCAACTCCTGAAACATGAACCAGAACCGGTCCAGAATCAGGACTCGGAGTGTTCCAGTACCTTAACCCGGTACCAGTTTGCATCAGATAGCACGTCCATACCTGGTTTGCATTGAGCACTGTGTCTGGTACCGGGCCGGGTCCGGTACCGCGTCCAGTGCCGGGTAAGGGTTAGGGTACTGGTTCTAAGTTAGGGTACTGGTACCTGCCATGTCCTGAGGATCAGTCCGCCTGAGGTACCGCATCTGATACCATGTCCGGTACCGCGTCCTGAGGGTTGCGGACCCTTCATTTTACGAACAACCAGCATGTCAAAAAATGACACAGGAGGGTCCATAACCAAACATCAATATGTGACGACTTGGGAATGAGAATGTGTTACCCAAACTCACTTCCAACAAACTCTATCCTGATTGGCGTGAGTGGTTGCCATGGAAACGGTGACTTGGATCTATAGCTGGGCTTCCATTGACTATGAAATTGCAAAAATTGGATTTGCAATAATCAATTTGTCTAATGGAAACACGACAATTTCGAAAAAGATATTGGAAAAATACGTTTTTGCGGTTACATGGTTTCATTGAAACTGACATATTTTGCAAAGTAAACACTTTTAACCAAATCACTTGACTAACGACCGGATACCACGCTTAGGATAGGGCGGCCGCAAGAGGTCTCACAGCATCACACAGCTCATCTCCCACTTAGCTTGCCGCTCCATAGAGTGAATAAGACGCCGACATCTCCTTTGATAGACGATAATGAGCATGGCAGACAATTCAATGTACAGTTGCAAGAAAAAATATGTGAATCCTTTGGAATACTGTTTGAATTTGTCATGATCTTCATCTAAGTCACGTCACATGATAAGCACAGTCTGCTTAAGCCAATACAACTTCAACTTGGTTGAAGTTATTTCTTCCAAAGGAGGGTCAACCAGTTAATAAAATCAAATGATTCACATAATTTTTTCACCCTGCACTTTGAATTAAAGCACAATTTGGTCAATTAAAGCACAAAGACTTACATTTTTCGGGTTGTATTAGTTTAAGCGGACTGTATTTGTCTTGTGATGTGACTTAGATGAAGATTAGAACAGATTTTATGACAAATTCATGCAAAAATCAAAGTAATCTCACATGCTTTGTCTTGCAACCGAATCTGTTGTAAATTAAACTACCGTTGGTTTAGCTTATGGTTTGTGGTTTTTTTTGCATAATAATGATTTAATAGAAACAGTGTAATTGCAAACATTATTTTTTATTTTTTAGAATTTCAAAAAAGTTATTTTCAGATGTGTAACGAAGCTAGTCACAGCTTACTGGTTCCAACATGGCGGTGTTCATACCGTGAAAAAATGGCGACTGAATTGACTTCAATTAATTGGAGCTAGAAGTAAAACTTTGGTGACAGCCAGTGGCGGACTTAGCAGTTTGGGGGCCCAAGGCGAAAAATAAAATGGGGCCCCAGTGCAATAATATTAATCTGTTTTTTTTAAGCTTAGCTAGATTGTAGTTAAAGTCCCATTAGTTGTCACACACTTAGGTGTGTGAATTTGGTTCTCTGCTTTTGACCCATCCCCTGGGGGAGGGGTGAGCTGCAGACACAGCTGGGCTCGGGAACTATTTGGAGGTTTAACCCTCAAATCCAACCGTTTTAATGGTGAAAGTCAAGCAGGGAGGCTTTGGTATGACTGGATTTGAGCTCCCAACCTTCCAGTCTCAGGACGGACACTATACCTCAAGGCCATTGAGCTGGTTACTTAAAACATCAATAACTTCTTCATTGGTGTATTAGTACACAGAATCAATACAAAGATTCCAGATATTTTAAGTTTTTCAAACTTGTTCCAAAATTGAGCATGAAATCAGTTGGCTGTACATCTCGTAACGGCAGGTGAGGCAATGGTTCACCTGCCTCCCCTGACCGAACGTCCCTGGTTGAAGCTTATTTTAGCAAGGAACCACAATGATGCCAAACAACGGAAACCTTGTTACGACTTTTACTTCCTCAAGATAGTCAAGTTTGATCGTCTTCTTTACAAAAGTCAAAATCAAAGCTGCTAAACTGAGTTCAAAACCGCTTCAATCTAGGGAAGCTGAATTCTCTTCTGACTGGAATAGTCCATTGATGCAGGGGGACGGGAGAGGACAAAAGACTTTCACACAGTCAGTTTTTTGCCATTTTCAGTGATTTGAGACTGTTTTTTTTAATGACAGTTATTAAGTGTTCAGCTCAGAGTTTTGGGTAGGCAATCGCCTACCTTTGGCTAATAGTTAAGTCCACCCCTGGTGATGGCACATTCCAATTCCCAAATAAAGTCAACAACCCCTTAATTTTCCTCATTAAGGTCCACCCAACTTTCTGCTTTTTACTCAACAACATTTAGCCAAAAAATTAAGAATAAAAGGGACAAATGACGCGATTTAACCAGTAGCATTCAAAATGTTCCAGTATCCACACAAAAACTGCTTTCAACCCTTCATTTTACTTTCAGGAATACACCATCGACGTGTTCTTCCGTCAGAGCTGGAAGGACGAGCGTCTTTGCTTCAAAGGGCCCATGGAGATGCTGCCGTTGAACAACCTGCTGGCCAGCAACATCTGGACCCCCGACACCTTCTTCCTCAACGGCAAGAAGTCGATTGCGCACAACATGACCACGCCCAATAAGCTGCTGAGGCTGAAGGATGACGGCACGCTGCTGTACACCATGAGGTAGGCCTCACTTTAAAGAAAAAAAACCCAAGTTGGATGAAACGTCTTTGATGAATTATAAAGTTAGATTAGTTTGAACCTTTTTTTCCTGTTACAGAACGGTACAAAAGTTCAAGATGCAAACACAAAGGAATTGAGAGAATTCAAAACCTTGAAAATGCGGTTGGGTTTGTTGGAGAACAGTGGCACCTAGTGGTCAAACCGCCGCACTTCTTTACAAAAAATATACTTTTTATTAAATATTTCTTATAAAATATATCTAAAACGAGACAATATTTTTTTACAAATGTACTAAAAACAAGGTATTCCATTTAAGGAAAGAGTTTATCCAACGCGACAGTCTAAAAAAAAGCCTTTGAATATCTTTTTTTATCAGCTTTATAACCACGCTGCAGATGTCGGCACGCTCTCCTCTCTAATCGGTTACAGCTCGCCGACCTTTAACCTCGAGGTTTAACCGTTGAGGGATTGTGTGCAGCTGGGGGTTGTATAGAAATCTCTACATGAATGCAAAAAAAATAAATAAAAAATTCCCATCTGATTGTGTGTTTGTGGGACACAAAGAGAGTAGGCGAGACAGCTCCAGCTCCAGTGGTCTAAAAATGGAGTCTGTTATAGAGCGGCGCTGCTTCCAGTCGTCTCATTGTTACGGCATCATTACCGGCACGGCTCATAACCGCAGACAACACACACACACACACACACACTGGCCATCTGGGTGCTTATAGAGATCCACTGTGAACGACTGACACTGGATATTCTCACACGTTGTCTTGGGCTGGGTGCGTTTGGTTTTGTCAAAGCTGAACTGTGGAACAAACGGCGTTGTGATTAAAGCTGTAAATGTCAGGTTTGAATTATTGCTTACAAGGTGGTGATTAATCTTCCGATGATATTAAATGACCGCATAAAAACTTCAGGTTCTAACTCTAATATCATTATACTAAAGGTCCAGGAACACTATCTAGAACAGGCGGCGGCAACCTTTAACAGTAAAAGAGCCATTAGGGCTCGATTTCTACTGATCAAATCCTAGAAGGAGCCGTGTATAGTTTCACTTTAGCCTTTAAGAAATTTGGATTTTCATTCATGACCTTCTTTTTTAATAATAAATATGAATTATGTCTATTTTTTGGCACGAACAAAAACAAAAATATAAAAAGAACCTAGCATTTCTCAAATTTTTTTTTTTACTTTTTTTCAAAATAAAAGATGTTCTGTGCCAAACAGGATGATATTACTGCAGCTCTGGACAGCTAGTAACCAATGTTGTGTAGGATAAGATAATATGTGCTTTGAACTCATAAAAGATCAAACTTTTTTACCAAAGTTTTGCTTTGCATATAAAATCTGTGCATTCTGGAGGTAGTGTTGAGTAATCAAAACGCCTTCAGGTCAACAGTCATGTAAAAACCTACATAGTTAATCTTCTTTTTGCACCTTAGTCATCAATTTATAAATTTATTTAATCTAAATCAAATAAATTCTGATTCTCACTTTAAAAATTGCTATTTTATTTTTCTTGTTTTTTTTCCCTGTTTGTCCTCAGCAGTCTTACACTGCTGGGTTTTGTTATTTTAGTTTGGGGTAGTCTTAGTTTGTGGGCTTTGTTTGTTTGTTTTCTTTAGGTAGTTTTGGTTAGGCAGCCCTTAGCAGGGAGCTGCTGACTCTGATGATCAACATGGCTGGGTTATCAGTAGTCTTCCTGACTTATTTTATGTTTGGCCAAAGAGCCACCATGGAGAGATAAAAGAGAACATGTGGATCTGGAGCCACAGGTTGTAGATTCCTGGTCTAGGGTCATGCTAAGGTATGATACCTTTTTTATCCATGCAGCAGCTCTAACCTGGAGTCTAGGTGTTTTTATTTGAAAAACAGGCAGAAACCGTTGTCTGTCTGCCATGGGACTGCATTTTAAAATATGATAAAAGAGAAGAAATCTGTCTTGTGCTTACGGACTATTATCTGAATTAACCCTAGAACACTTTCTCTATAAAAAGTTACACCATCACTTTTGCAAGGTAATTTTACCCGATATAATATATCCTATAAAAAGTATTTCTCATAAGAAATAGATAAAATTATGACAATGCAGGATATATAAGGGAGGTTTTCTTTTATTTTCAACTGTGGTTTATGTACCAAAATGGAAAAAAAAACATAGGAAGATCCTAAAAATATGCTAATAAAAATCGAATTTGAGAACAAAAAATTCTTTAAAAAAAAAATGGTACTGGAGACTTGGATTTTGATTATCCTTAATAATGTTTTATTTTCCCTGTGATTCTAGTGTCTCCCCATAGATAGTATTCTACAGATCCATTGTCGTAGTGCAGAAAGTTGTTAGTATTCATGTACTGGTGGAATATTTGCTGTTTTTCTTGATGTTCGTGTGCATTTTCAGAGTCAGTCATTTTTCCAACACCACATAAATGCAGCATTTCTCTAAGTTTACGTTTTTCCCTGAAGACGATCAACCCATTGGTGAAATTGGCTCTAAACTGATTTGCTGTTTTGAAATAAAAACACCAAAATCTTCAGTTTTAAATTGTATATATTTGTTTTCAATCAAAATTAAAATAGGTTTTCATCCAGATTCCTTTGTATTTCTTTTTTCTCAATGAGGTAGTCTGGCCCTTCTAACAAATTTTAGAACCCTTTTTCGCCCACAAGTCAAAGATTTCGCCCACCCCTGGCCTACACCATGATATTCTTAAGTCTTTCAGAGTACAGAAATACTATATCTGTATATATGATAATATATTACCTTTGGCACACTTATTAATTCATTATTTATGAAATATGAGTTATATTTGAGAACCATTTTTCTACCCGGAAGTGAGATGATTCAATCTCTGATGCACCGCCGTTTTATGACGTCATTCTAGAGTCGACCTCAACAGAGTTTCTACGTATCGTCCACAAAAACAAACATCATGCAAGATGAATGCGCAAATTTTGCATATAAAACAAAAGAGTTTTGCCCATCTCCGCTAACTAGCAGCACAAACTCTTCTTGGAAGGGGCTGTTCTCAATTTGTGATGTCACACTGTGAGGACCCACCCATTTCTGTGAGTTCGGAGGGGCTGGTGTAGAGGAATACTCAGATGTGTGTATGGATTAAAATACCACTTTGGGGTTTGTTATAGTGAGGAATGAATATTATAAAACACTTGAAACCTCCAAAAGAGTTGGTTTTGTATGATATAAGCCATTTAATTAATGCACTAATAACATTTTGTTCAACTAAATTTTACCTAATGTTCAAAACTCTACCAAATGTCCTAATTAAATTCTATTTAATGTGCTAAATTGTACTTAACCCTTTCAAGTATGGAGGTCATTAGAGTGTACAGAATGCTTTGATAACAAATATGATATATACTATAAGATATTAAGCAAAGACAAGAAGCTCAGTTCAAAGACCAGTTATACCTATGGATAAATATATCTTTATAGAATGTAAAGATATAAGTTTTTGTTTCTAAAAAAAATCATTCTGTATGCCTAAAGATTAAAAAAAACACTTTTTATTACAATTCATTACTACATTTCACCTAATACATTAACTAAGCTTTACTTAACTCTAACTAAATTATACTTTATGCACCCACTAAATTGTACTAAATTCAATCCCTAACTAATGCACTAACTAGAGTTTGGTTAATGCAATCACTTAACTAACTAATGCACTAACCTTGTAATGCTCTCCTAAAGCAACAACTAAAGACTGTAATCAAAGAACAGCCCCAGCGGAGAAAGGGGTTTCAATACAAATCATAGACAAACTCAGGCTCCATGCATGTATGAGTCGGATATAGACGTATAGACTCATGTGAATTTCTTTAGAAATGTAACTTCTTTTCAGCTTCAGCCAGACAACTTTGCCTTTGTGGCTCAGTACATCTAATATCTGACTCACACTATACGCTTCCTGATGAACCCGACACTCGAACAACAGTCTGTTCACCGGGAAGAAATCTGAAGGTTAGATATTCTAAAGCAGAGGTGTCAAACTCAATCGCATAGGGGGTCAATATCTAAAACACACCTTAGGTCGTGGGCTGAGCAGGATAAATACCTATTGAACATTCTAAAACTAAACTAACCTTAAAACTGTAACTTTTTAACATAATTATGAACTTGATATATAGCATTACCTGTGATAATGCTAGTGAGAATGCTGTAAGCTGAATTTGTCCGCTGAAGATGCTGGTGCTTATAGCTGAAAATGCTGAAGCTGATAGCCAACAAAAATATTTTCTAAATGCCAAATTAGACAAAACAGCTAGCTTGTAGCTGAAATATTAGATGACAAATCAGCCTAAAATTAGCCTAAAATTAGCCTAAAATTAGCCTAAAATTAGCCTAAAAGAATCCTTAGGTTAGCCAAAACAGCTAGCTTGTAGCTGAAAATCTATATTTCATAACAAACCTTTAAATCCTTGATTTAGACTCTTGACATAAATAAAAACTGTAAATACGTTTTTATTTTCTAACGTGTGTTCGCTCAGTTTGATGTAATGACAGCAAGTTTACAAAAAGCATTTTGAAAGATACAAAATCAAGGTGTGAAACTTCTCTACTGAGTTCCCAATAAGTTTCATGAGCTGTGAGGGCTCAAAGCTTTTCTGTTTTTTTTTGTTTTTTATCTAAAGTTCTTTCTTGGTTTTCCTGCACAACCGGGTTAGTTGTTCTAATGGAATTGTGTGGTTTCTGTTCTGCTAATGCTACGGTCATAAATACAACGTCTACTACACGATGAGGAGGCATCAATAGAGTCTTCAAGATTTTTTTTTTTTCATTGTTGGCATGGTTATGAATGTAAACAGGTGTCAGGGATGTGGCATTATAAAATCGGGCGACCACACAGGGCGGTGGCAGCCAGATTGCCAGTTGACAGCAGCTCTGACTGAACTGTGTATTAATGTCTCCCAACATTTACCGCCTGCAGCCATCCATACGCTATGAAGACATATAAGGAGCGGCCTGTTCCGCCCAACACATTATAATCTTGTCAATTTACACATTTTCAGACAACATGTCTCCCTAGAAAGGACACTGTTCTTTCTTCTTCGTATTCTTTTCAACATCAACCGCAATTGGTCAATACACACACAGGTATCTGAGTGGTTGGTTGTGTTGCTACCGATGTCATGTCCCCATTTGGCTAGAATTGCCAGACTGATATCTGGTCATCGCCGGGCCCCCACATCAACAGCCCTCGCTGAGTGCCTGCTTTGTTATTGTACAACTTCTAATAATTGGACAGTGGCAGTGGGGCAGCAGCCCTGTGGCAGGGGCTCAGTCTGATGTTTTGTCTCAAGATGCACATAAAAGTGACACTAAGATGCTCTGGTTTTGACACAATTTGAGGATTTTGCTCTCTTTCGATTCCTTTTGATAGTAGGGCGAGGATACTTGAATAATTAGAACACGTCTTAATCGCCCACAGCCTCGTTCTCATTTATTTATTCCCCCTCTCACTGAAAAACCTTGAGCTCCTTCGGCAGGATAGCACACTTCGGATGGCAACCAGAAGCAGAGAGCGGCGCCGGAAGCAAGAAAATGGCTTCTTGTCCCACTTCGTTATGCTCCTTTCACCTTATTGATTTAATTAGCAAAACCTGCTGCGGCGCATGCACGCCACACACAGCAGGAGGCGTCGGGGCTTAATAAAAACAAGTCCCAAGTGGATTTTGTGTCATCCTAGGCAACCAGGTAATTAGGAGCCGGGTTTGAGTCCAGTTAATTAAAAATAAATTCTGTAACCAATAGTGAGGCATGCCTTAATGAGTAAAGGAGAAAACAAAGCCTTTCATTTAGCAGATATTTGTGCCGCATCACCAGAACTCTGTGTTCATCCTCATGTAAAGAGCAGGAATACCCACAGGGACTAGATTCAATCTAGGACAGAAGGCTGGAGGAAACAAAGGACCTTATATGAAGTTTGTATGGCTTAGATAAATGACTACTTTAGTTTTAGATCTTTAAGAGCTAACTAAAGTAATCAGACCCTTGTTTAGTTCAAAAGTTATTTAAAATAACTAACCAGAGTTCTGGTTTCTGGAATAAAAACACTAAATGATCACTAGGTGGTGGTATTATCACAAAAAAAAGACATTTTTTGAACCAAAATTGGCCTTTATTGCCCAAATCACCAAAATTTGACCAATAAAATGCAGGTTTTGACCAACTTTTTTCTGTGTTTTGTGTGTTCCTCATCAGACTGACCATCTCAGCCGAGTGCCCCATGCAGCTGGAGGACTTTCCCATGGACGCTCACGCCTGCCCGCTCAAGTTTGGCAGCTGTGAGTGAAATCCCCCGCCGTGAACGTCCACAACCTCGTTACAATGTCCTCTAATCTCGTTATACCAGGGCGTCACCGCACTTGATACAGCAAGTTAGACACTTTATAGAAATATAGTCAACAAAAATGGGGAAAAAGCCATAAAAGTGAGTCCTTTTGATTTATTATATAGCATCAGTTCACAAGTGACGTCATGGTAACCCTTATAAATCCACACTCCCACTTGAAAATGTGTCAGTTTTGAAAATTTTGAAAAAAAACCCCACTTATTTATGATTTTTATCTCCTTTTCCTTCTTTTTAAGTGAACACATTTTTAAATTTAAAGTAAAATTAAGTCTATGTGAAGTCAGGTGGAAAAATAAATTATATTAATGTTCCATTAACTGACAACAAATGAGATTTATTAGTCCAAATGTACGTTTTTGTCAATAAAAGTAGAATAGAAACAAAACATGGCTGCCATCACGATCACTTAAAGAACTTGTTTTTCTAGAACAGGGGTCGGCAACCAATCCAGCTCATTATTTAATTATTAGCTGAACTCCAAATTAGCATAAAATTCTTCAGTAAATTAAATCAACCAACAATGTTAGCTTGTTGCTAAAGGAAAAGCTAAACTCTAAATAGTATTAAAACTCCAGTAGATAACAAATTAACCAAAAATGTTAGCATATATTGATAAAATATTAGCTAAACTCCAAATTAGCATAAAAACTCATTTGAGGCCAAATTAGCCTAAAAAGCTAGCTTGTTGTTCAATTAGCTGAACTCCAAAATAGCCTCAAATTCCTCAGTAAACTAAATTAGTCAAAAATGTTAGCATGTGGCTAAAATAGAAGCTAAATTCTAAAATATCCCAAAGAAACTACAGTAGATAACAAATTAGCTGAAAACATCTGGATTTTTTTTTTTTTTTTAATAAAACATTACTTAAACTCCAGATTAGCCTAAAACATCCAGTGGATAATAAAACTAGCTAAAAACGTTAGCATGTTGCTAAAATAGAAGCTGAACTCTAATTTTTTTGAAAATTACTATTATTTTATCTTTCTTCACCCAGAGAGCCACCATAGACTGATAAAAAAAGAGTCACATGTGGCTCTGGAGCAGACCTCTGTTCTAGATTAATTTTTGTCGAAAATTCATCCTAAATTTGTGTCAGGTTCTATCTAAAATTTAAGTTTTTCTTAATTAACCATTTAAAAAGACTTTAGAAATATCCCTTTCTATGTTTTGCCAACAACATCTTTCATTTTTATATTTATGTTCATTTTTATACAAAACATAACAAGTAAATGAAATAGAAAAAACTATAACAAACAGGAAAAAGAGAACACCAGCAAGAAAAGATAACAGACAAACTAATATATATAAAAATCAGAAAAAAAAAACAAAACGTATCCATACGCATATATATTAATTAATCCATAGCACTAAATCATTAGTTGTTACTTGAGAACTACTAATAAATGTATTGCCACTTTTTTCTTTAAAAACTTTTAGAATATACATGTATATATATTTTATATTTTTGATTCTTTTGGGTGGAGGCCTTGAATAAGCCATTTAGGCTTTTTGCCTCTCCCTGCTTTGCACTTGATATTTTTTTTTTAATGAATCCTCATTATTTATTTTTTTTGTGCTAAACAACAAACAAACAAAAAAAACAATTATCACATCTAAACTAGCGATTATTTCAGTGAAAACTTTTATAAAGACTAAAACCAACGGTTACAGAGTCTGAACGTCTTTACAAAAGATTTCTAATTTCAATTTTTATTTTCTAATGTTTAAAGGTTTTCAGTACATGACTGGATATTTGGGTCTTTTCTTTAAAAAAATAATAATAATAATTTTGTGCAGTTTGGATATATCTACTAACAACAATCTTGTGAGATTTAAAGTAGTAAAAATGTAATTAAAATAAAGTTAAATCTCTTGGAGTTACTGGAAAAAATACATAAATTAGAAGTTAGGTTTTTGAAATCTTTATTTATTTTCTTCTGCTACAACCATTAGTTAATTAAAAAGATTCTAAACTAGTGTACATTTCCTAATGCTCTTTGTTTTATCTCAAATTTCCTGCAACTTCAGTGGAACTCTTTTGCCTCATTAGCCTAGAATACAACTTTTTCTTTCCGCTTGCGGTTCCTGGAGTTGTTTTTTTTCCCTGAGAACAGAGCCATGCAAACAATAACCATTAACTTGTTTTCATTTCACTAATGTAAATGTTGAATAAATCATGAACCGTCGAACAGTTTCGTGATGAATAGTCGAGGTTTTTCTGAAGGGAAAACTTGGAGATAATCACTGGAATTATTCAGGACAATCTGGACTTCACTAAATAATGTTGGCCCACTTTTATGACAAACAGATCAAGTTGGGATTCTTTGGAAACAGTTCTCCTGTAGCGAGCAAGAATTAAGAGACAGCAAAGAGAAAATGACGATCTGCTTTCACTGGAAAATATACACTGGAGAGTTTGGAGAAAGCATTTTAATTCTAAGTTTAACTATGGTTAATTGTAAAAAGTTAAATTATCCAAAGTAGTTAAGGCTATTAGAAATTATTTTAAATTGGAACAAGAATAAAGGTCTGATACTATGTTCACACTGGGCTCAGAAACGCATGTTAAAGCGACCAATTCCAATGAAAAATCGATGTAAATGTGCGTATATCCACATTTTGGGTTTCAAAATCTGACGATTGCTTCATAAAGTTTTTAAGTCTGCTTTAACTACAAAAAGGGCAGCCGTTGATCTTGAACGCTCATTGCAAGTTAAACCAGTTGACCTTTGACCAATCAGGGACCTGGCTTGTATGGGTAGCATTCTTTTCAAAACACAAAAATATCAACCATTGGAAAAGTGATCATGGAGGACAAATGAATAATTGCAGTTTGAGCTCTGTTGGAATTATAGGATGCCAAGTCTTTCATATATCGGAATAGAGCTGTGGCAGAAAAAGCCTGGAGCAAGATTGGTAAGATTTGCACCAATTTGGCATTTCGTACCACGTATCTCCCAACTGTGAGTCCATGCGCTAGTATCAGGTAGTTCTGGTCCAGTGTGAACACGGTATGCTAAAAGTTTGTTCAAGAATGCTCATTTAGGACGTTCTTGAGCATGAATCACACACTCTGTGAGTACTGTGTGTAGTAGGGCTGTGTATTAGCAAGAGTCTGCCAGTACGATACGTATCCCAATACAAGTCTCACGATACAATATGTATCTCTAGTCTCTAGAAATATCACGATACAATATGTATCGTGATATTTCTAGAGACTCTACCAGAACAAAGGAAATTATCAATTTCTCCTTCATGATTATGTTTATAACGGTTGGTACTTCTGTGTTATCAATACTAAATCTGACTCCCTGATTGGTCCAGCGTCGTCATGATAGGATGAAGCGATTCAACTGGCTGACCTTAAAGTGCGCAATCAATGATTACCTGTTTTGGTACATAGATCCTGCTATCGGACTTAAAGACCCACTCAAATGAAAATCATACTTTTTGCGTTTCTAACATGTTCTTGTAGCATTTTTCTCATAGTTCATGTTGGACCTATATAAAAGAATTTACGATTAAAACTCTGTTTCTGAGTATTTCTCAATTCAAATCAGATGAAAATCAGAAGCTTGAACAATGCTTTGACTAATGATGCAGGTACAGAAATAGGGTTGCTAAAGTCTACCTTTTTGTTTCCAATTGTAGACAAATATATGATTAACATCTATATTTTCTTTGAAAACTGTACGCCATCCATTGTTTTGCTAAGCTAATACTAGCTTAGGGTTGTGAGAGGCTGTAAACTAGCGTGAGAGACTAAACAAAGGTTTGATCGGATGTTCCGACCCATAACCAATAACCCTATTTCTAATGAGCTGCGGAAAATATGTCTTAAAAAAACAAAACAGGCTTTTTCATTTTAGTTCAAAACTGCATAGTCATAATTAAAAAACCACTGGGAACGATTTTAAAATAAAAAAAATATATAGTTGGAACAGGACTTTTGACGTGTGATTACAGGGACTTTTGATTGAAAGTGTCCTTGTAAAGACAAATCGACAGTGTGTTGTTAGCTTAGATGCCCGCAAGATTTCCAAACAATCTACTTTCTAATTGTCTAGTTTCTTAATTTTAGGCCATCTGGCTCCACACTTATGTCTTGAACAGTACTGTTGGCGCTTTCCACAGGGCAAAAGTTTTGAGGGAGTAGGCACTACGAACTGTTGCTCTGACCATGATCGTATAAAAAATAGGCATGGGTTCTTTAGGCTTTTGTATTTCCTGTGGGACACCTCTACGCCACGTATCGGTTTGCCCATTTCTCCCCTCATATCCCTTTGTTAGGACAGTTAAGGCATAAGATACATCCAGAAAATCCATGACTAACCCTTCACTAATGGTGGTGTTGCTTTAGGATCCCTATGACTAGCTTTCCTGCAACTCATATGACCAACAATTCTGAACCCATCATCGTCATCGTGAACGAAACCAGCAGAGAAACATCAAGGTGACATTTTAAGACCAAATCTGGTCAAACTCCACACCTAAGGAGTCTGCCGGGCTAAAAGGATGACGCTCTTATCCCCAGGTTTTAGAGAGATACGGTCCGCCCACGCTCACTATGCTAGATTACACATCCGACTACAATCCAATTACACTGCCCAGAGCTACCGGGCATTCCCATGGTCAAGGCTAACCTAATCAGCACAATCAGTTCAATGTCCACAATAGGAATCATTTATGAATGACAATTCCAAACAGTGTTTTTATTTATTTATTTTTTTTAAATCAGACTGTTTTTCGATTATTGCCCACCTTGGTGAAAGACAAGCGGACTAATCATACACGTAAAGCTCAGAGGTCTGCTCTGAGGTCAGTCCAGGCAAAGAGTCGCTAATCCCTGATCTTACTCTACTTCAAGCCTTCCCTGATCTGCACTGAAAGGTCAAGTAATTATCTGACACTATTTCTCATATATATATATTAGTTGGAGAAAACCTGTTATAATTGCTTTTAGAGTTTATTCATTGTTCTTCAAACACACTTCTAGGCTCTCTTAATGTATCCCCTGTGTATGGCAGAGTATTGATCCAGGTAAGGCAATTGTTCTGATTGCTTATGAAGAATTCAAGCTGCACAAAACGACTCTTGAGTGTCTGACGGATGGTCACCGAGATCCATTCCAAATTCAAAAGAGAAGAAGTCCAATGATTTATTTTATAGTCTTTTAACTCAGTCTAAATTATGAATTGTTTCTTATGACGAAGACGTGCGTTTAAAGAAAAGTCCTAACTAGGGATTTTCATAAAATTGTTACAAATTTGATCTTTGTTGGTTTTAAATTTGAGTTTAAAGAGACAGTTTGGAATCTAGTATCAGAAAACTATCTGAAAACAATTGTTGTTAGTTTGTACCCAGTTTTCCTGACTGGTAAAAAAAACTGGGGTTTTCCTAAGGCTGAGCAGTCTCAATCATAGCTACCATTGAGGGTAGATATGGGCTGTCTTCAAGAGAAAAATGGACCTAGGTGGTCTACAGAAAGTTTTAGGGCCGTAGACCACTTGGTGAGCCCATGGAGCTGAAATATTCATATTAGGGCTGTGAAAGTTGGATGCGATTAATTAAAAAGAATTAACGCATTAATATTTATTAACGCAAATTAATCCCACCTCATAAAGCAGCCGTCCTATGCTCTGTCTCTCTGAATAAGGCTTCCATGGCGTGCGTTAAAACACTTCACCAGGCATTATCCCACGTATACAGTGGATATTTATAAAAGAAGTAAATATTTAAGTGGTTTTTAGTATTTTAATCATGTTTTTTTTTTTTTATTTAGATCGCTTTTTCACAAAAATCGGACAATTTGATCCATGGTTGTCATGACAACGCATCGCTGAGCCTCAACTCTCTTGAAGTATTACTGCAGACATAAAAGTCTGCTTGTCTTACTGTTGATATGTTTCGAACACAAATCTCATTTCTGAGTTAACACTTAATAAATGAAAAAAATTAAGACAGTAAAAATGAAAGAAAAAATTTCTCTTTGGTCTGTTTTTGTTCAAAAAACACATTTTGTCATATAAAAGATACCTAGATAAACAGTGTAATTAATCGTGATTAATCACAACACAAAAGTTTGATTAATCTGAATATATTTTTTAATCGATTGACAGCACTAATTAAAAATAAATGTGTTTTGTGTGATTTAATGTTGTGATTATTCGCAGATAAGTGTTTGCCAAAAAATTGTGATTAATCGCGATTAATTTTTCCCCAGGTATGCGATTAATTAGTTACATTTTTTCAATCGATTTCTAGCCGTAATTCATATACATTTTTTTCTATGTGTATACTGTGGGTGACAGGTCCTAGGGAACACTTTAGCCTGGTTTCCACTGAGCGGTCCAGTACGATATGGTACGATCGTGGTGTAAACCGCTAGCACGTCATTGTAGTGCGACGACTATTGCTTTACTTTTTGTACATTGTGTATAGTAGAAATGTAAGGTTGTTTGAAAGAAATCAATCAGAGGAATGAATTGTGACCAAAACAGGAAACCGAAAAAACGGAATGCTTACAAATGTTGAAAACGTTAGCTTAAATGAGCGCTATGTTGGTACTTTAAAGTGTCGTCATCACTTTCTGCCAATCAATGGGTGGCTATTATGACTCCACCCCAACTGTTGTGTTCCACTTTTCAATGGACCTACAACCGATGGGGCCCCCCAAGAGGTACTGTTTAATGGGTCCATTTTACAGTGGAAGTACTCAAAATACTAGACAATACCATACCGTACTGCTCAGTGGAAACGCGTAAGGGTAAGTAACAACGAAGTAGGTGAGACCCACGTGCATCGTATAGATTTTTCTCCTTGACTGTAAGAAATGAGGAAATTTAACAATCAGAGTGTGGTTTGTGTGGACACTGACCTATCACCTGTTCACTCCATGGATGCAGCCAGTACTCATACACTAGTAGAGGGGTAGGAGACCCTGGTCCTCGAGAGCCGCCTTCCTGCATGTTTTCCAATTTAACCTGCTCAGGCATGTTCTTATTGGCTGGACACACCTGAACCAGTCCCCACTCATGACTGATTACCTGGTTCTCAAAGACCAGGGTTCCCTACCCCTGCACTAGTACGTAGTGTTAGGAGACCGTACAATAGTATCACCCATACATCAGTGCTTACAACTTCTAATATCCTTACAAATACTTCACGATTCATTTACCACTTGCAGGACAATGGTACGTTCCATTTCCGTGAAGTCCCTTGAGGTAACTCAAAGAAACAACCCTCCATAGGTCCAGACGAACCAACAACCTGCAGCACCCGTACATACGATTCACTTCAATCCATCCTTGTTAGGAATCAGTAGAGCTCTATAAAAACACATCATTATACTTTTTGATAAACAACCTTTTGTGCTAATGACTATAAGTGATCCATTTCTCCTAGAAAATGTTTGTCAGACTAATAGGCTTATTTGAATTAAAAGGTTGGCACTATACAAGTCCTTAGTTGTATATTTATTTCAAAGTCTCAGTAGATGAAAGTACTTGGCTTTGATTGTTAGTAACTTTACGGCAGCTGTTGCGTGGTGATATCTGGACTCCATTCCTCTGAATCCCCTTGCCTCACATGAGAGACAACGGAAGCAAAGCATTTTGAGAAATTGGCAAAGACGCTGGTTCTGCCTTCCAAAGTCTTCAGCTCTTTGTCTGCATAATGACTTTCACCAATAATCCCCCGTTGCAATCTACCCACCTATTAGTACTCTGGCCTTTGGCCTGTCAGCGGCTAAATTTATACTCTGCCCACAGTGTTCAGCAACAAGCAAGCAGCCAAGTGAGCACCCAGAATGGACGCACCCGGGTTAAGATGGTATCTACCAGCTAGAATAAAGCCAGGCGGGGCTTGTTGCGTAAGAACAAAGCAAGATTTAGTCTTTGTGACACTTAAAGATGCTCCAATTGTCTATTATTGTTGCCATAGTAACATCTTTTTCTGATTTATAGAAGTATGTAAGGGAATTTCACCATCATTTGCATATGCCCCGCCCACTTCCATTGTACAGGAACATTATTAGACATTCAGCTTTGATTTAATTTAATTTAATTTAATTTAATTCAATTTAGTTTAATTCAATTTAATTTAATTTAATTTAATTTAATTTAATTTAATTTAATTTAATTTAATTCAATTTAGTTGGATTGGATTGGAATCTATTCAATTGGATAGGATAGGATAGGATAGGATAGGATTGGATAGGATAGGATAGGATAGGATAGGATAGGATAGGATAGGATAGGATAGGATAGGATTCTATTCCATTGGATAGGATAGGATATGATAGGAT
>NC_050513.1:7278703-7298489 GCF_002922805.2 Oryzias melastigma
TGGATAGGACAGGATAGGACAGGATAGGATAGGATAGGATAGGATGGGATTATATTCCATTGGATCGGATTGGATATGATTGGAAAGGATATGATATGATAGGATGGGATTGGATAGGATAGGATAGGATAGGATTCTATTCCATTGGATAGGATTGGATGGGATAGGATAGCATAAGATAGGATAGGATAGGATAGGATGGGATGGGATATGACTGGATAGGATAGGATGGGATTCTATTTCATTGGATAGGATAGGATAAGATAGCATAGGATGGGATAGGATAGGATTGGATTGGATTTGATTCCATTCCATTGGATAGGATAGGATTGTATAGAAAGCAATAGGATTGGAAAGGACAGTATTGGATAGGATAGGATTGGATTGGATTGGATAGTATTGGATTCCATTCCATTGTATTATATTCCATTGGATTGGATTGGATTAGATATGATTCAATTCGATTCAGTTTTGGTTTATTGTCACTTTAGACAAAGTGTTTTAAAGTTTTGCTTTTTTCTCCAAAAACAGTTAATTTGATGACTAGACTACTGTTATTGTGGTAGAAGTTCACTTTCTGCAACCTTTCTTTCGTTTTTTAATTGTGTCTTATAGTAAATTGAAGGATTTCAACTCCATGGAACATGTCTTTTATGGTATAATGATGTCAAACTTTCAGGTTTCACGGATGAAAATGAAGCAAACAGACATAAAAATGTAAAAGAAACTGATCATTTTTATTCAATTACACCATTTTTCTAAAAATCAACTCTTGAAGAACGGATTGGAGAAGCAGCAAACTCAGATAAACCCTCCTCGTTCGCTCAGTGACCTCTCTACATATTTTAACGCTCACTTGAGAGCGGATGACCGATACGTGTAGGGGCAGCAGTCAGCATGAATAAATAAAACGCCGGGAGCGTCTTAGAGTTTGCTCACCTTTTTCATCCTGAGTGTGATGCAACACATTTAGGTTAATCTGGTTTCTGCTGACAGGGGAGCTCACCTCTGCTCCAGAATTAGGCTGGAAACAAAAATACCCTCTGATATCCACTTACACACACAAAAACTCTGCTGTCACTTAAGGTTGAGGAGGTAATTGAGCAGTAAAAGTATGGCGGTGCGGCTAAACTTAGCAAGGCAGTAGCTAGCTTTAAGAATCCGTTCTAAAAGATCTGATAAAAACGTTTGTTAAAATCCTAGAAGTGTCCTGTCTCATTGTTCTGCTTCTGCCTGTTTCTCAGATGCCTATCCCGTCTCAGAGGTGGTCTACACTTGGACTCAAGGTGCCGCCAAGTCGGTAGTGGTGGCTGAAGACGGCTCCAGGCTCAACCAGTACCACCTGATCGGGCAAACCGCCGGCACAGAGGACATCCACACAAGCAGAGGTATTCTGATACAGAAAAGACTGATAATAACATGTTTTTGTGGCATCATTCTAATAATGGAGGACATACTTAAAAGAAAATGAAGATAAAAGTTGCATTTTGAAGTATTTTATTCAAATTGCTGTGAATCAGGAAGAGACAAAAAAAAATTATGTTTGAAAAAAATCATATTTTTCAGGTAGAAAATAGCAAAGCTCCCTGCTTTGCTCCATTCTGATGCACCCACGTGTGGAGTAATAGATCCATGAACGTCTTTCTTGATTTGAAAATCCTCCTACTGAAACTAGGGCTGAGTTGATAAAAACGATTAATCGATCTGAATTGATCTAAGCTTAATGGATCAATAATCGATCCATAAAAGCAGAGATCGATCCAACGCAAAAAGCTAAAGTCTACTAGCTTGATGCTAATGTATAATGAGATTTCCCATAGGACGGCTAATGCTAACGCTTGCTTCATATAAACATACATCATTATACACTTTCTTCCAAACTCTTAGGGTAATATTTTTAAAATTACAATTTGTAGTCTAAAGCACAGTTTTCTTTTGCTCAAACTGTCTTCTTCTTCTGGAATAAGTTGTAATGCTATAGTGCAATCGCCACCTAGTGGTCAAACTGAAACGCCCTCCAGGAGAAGCAGAACAATTGTTGGAAATTCTCAGTTTGAGAATCCACATAACACTGTATGGTGTTACCAATGCCATTATAATTTTACTAATGCATTTCATTTTAAAGTACATTATATATATATATATAAACATATATAGATTATTAATGTATTTCCAAACAAATGAGTCTAAATGTGTAAACCATGTCAAATCAAAATTGAATCAAATCAAATTAAATTGAGAGGATCGAAAGAATCGGAAAAAAAACTGAATTGACTTAATCCAGGCTTTAGTGAACTAGAAACTATTGGTGATACCCAGCCCTAACTAAAATCCATCTTTCTTTAACTTTTTTTAAATAGCTACATTTCTTTAAATGGCATGTCTTTAGAAAAATATTTTTTTTAATGTATTTTGTATGCTAAAAGGTTAACATTTATGGTGCACATTCATTTCAAATAGCAAAATTTGTGCATTTTCATATTTTAGCTTTTTAAAAAAGGGATTAAATAGGTTTATATAGTCACTTCCTGTGATTATTCTTATTTTATTTTTTGTAAAATGAAAATTGAATTTATAAAATTTTGTTCTTTTCTCCCAAAAGTCAATAATGAATATCAGCAATTAAAGTAATTTTAAAAGTGAATAGTAAATAAAATAAAGTTAAAGTGAAAATATTAAAAATAAAAAGTAGTAATAAAGTCAGAAATCAATCATGAATTAAATATTTGAGAATGTATATAAAAGCCAATTACCTATATACAGCACAGTAAATGTTTTTGTCGTTTTAGTAAAGTTAATCACCAATAATATTATAAAAACATCATTACTGTTGACTTTTCTAAATAAAATATTCATATTTGCGTCTCTATTGCTAGATATCATGTAGTATAAAATTCCAGTTAACAATTTAATTATCATACCATAATGAAGCTACAAGAATCTTCGCAATAATAGGTTTTACTGAACTTTACTTTGAAAATATTTACGACAACAAAAAATGAAAATGTAACGGGCGGTAATTACATAAGAGGAAAATAATTATTATTTAAAATATCACTTTTTTCAGTTGCAAAAATATTGAAAATAAAACACATTCAGTATGTTTAAAAATATACAGAAAAAAACATTTTACAAAGAAAAATAAGATCAAAATTGTTGTTTTTGTCCGTAAACATGTTGAAAAACGATTTTTTTTTTCAAATTTACTCAGTTACACTCATCTTGTGTGAATGAGACAAAAAAAATCAACATTTTCCGGGACTGTAGAGACAGGCCCAAGAGGCAGAGTATCAACGCTGGAAACATTTTCAGGAAGTCAGTGGAGTGGAAGCGGGTGGACGAAGAGTGGCCTATCCATCACACGACCAGCTGTCTACAGGCCCAGAGAGCCCTGTCAAACAACACTTATCCCCTCATGAGCCCATGAGCAGACACACACACACACAGAGCTGGACGGACCTGAGAGCCAGGGTTAATCCACCCCCCCCAACCGACCAACCAACGACCAACCGCCCATCGGCTTTTGCATAAGAAGCTGACATCACAGATCAGGGAAGAATCGGTTGCTGAGTAAATCTGTTCGGGGGAGGTGTCTGCACGGGTGGGTCTTCAGAAAAGAAAATCATGGAAAGAGGTTAAAAAATGGACTAAAAAGCATCAAACTCATTAGATAGATTCATACTGACGAGTATGTTTTCAAAAAAGTAATCTAAAAACGAGGTTGGAAAAGTTGAATAAACCAGTTGGTTTGTTTGTTGGAATTGGACAGCCTGGCGCGGGGGGAGGGGGTGCTGAAAGGCATCTGTTTAATACTCTTATGTAAAGCAGAACTGTAATACACTTCACTCTAGTTTTGAGTGGAAGCGTTATTAAAACTCCGGATTTCCTGTTTTTTCTTTTTATGAAATGGTTTTCTGGCCGATTCTGTTTTTCAGAGTTCATCACTTTGACATCAGATAGAATCGATTAAAACGGTGGATCTAAGAACTCCTTCCGTCTTGAATGTCACGGACGTCAAACATCTAACCGTTAGGTTTGTCTTCTATTGGTTCCGCCATCTGGTGCCGTGACAGCATAACGTTATCAGATAGTAGGACCATCATTCATGCGGCCCACTGGAAAGCATCCAGATCAGGGGTGGATATTACTGATGAGTTGGAGCTGTGGGTCACACTCGGCACAGAAGGCTAATTCACTCTGCGGAAGAACTCTTATAGACCAAACCTGGCATTCCTCCTATAAACCGTAGCCATAATTTGATATTTTAAAGGCGTTACTGCACTTTGGTGTTACCAGTATGAATGAACAGTTTACAAGTTTCTTTATTTATTGGCCACTTTTTTAAATCAATTTGTATTCAAACACTACAAACCATAACAAGATATTCAGAGGTGTTTGCTACTTATCTTTTAGTTTTTTTCTTTTCTATATTTTTACCAATTACATTAAAGATGCAACAGTTCAGTTAAAACCTTGATTTTGAGGTTTTGGTTTGATAAAAGATTGGTGTATTACAAAATAACCACAAATACAAAAAAATCTGAAAAATCGTTTTCGGAACTAACAATCTTTCAGTTGACTTGTACTCAGCCTAGAATGATGTATTATAACAGAAAATAATACGTTGACACTTTTAATGTAGACAGATATGCAAGCGTAAATGGTAGAGATTAGGGGTGTGCCAAAATATCGATATCGCGATATATCGCGATATTAAGTCCGGTGAGAGATTCTCAATGGATTCTCACCTAGTATTGATCTTTTATTTTTGTTTGAAGAGGTAGTAAAACGCTATATTCATCATTCTTTGGTGAGACATTCCTTTGGTGGTAGATAGGGGGCGTGCGTTGAGAGACTGGCTATCGCGGGGACGATTATTTCATTTTTTCTTCTGTTGTTTACAACAATTTTGCACTAAGTAGTGGCTGATTTCATCAATGTTGCACAAAATGTCTATTATCTGTTGCACAAAATAAGACACAAGTTTTATATTATGATTGTATACGTGTTCTTCTATATATTGTGAGTTATTCTAGATAATTTTTACCAATTATCACAGTATCGCGATATCATCGATATCGTGAGTCATGTATCGCATCGTATTGGGATGTACCGAGTTATTCAACCATTCCCTTTCCCTACAGTTCAATTCAATGGTGACGCATGGTTTGATTTCTAACCCAGAGACATCCCTAATGTGAACCAAAACACATGAAATGGGAACCAACGATGTCTATTTCCAAGAAACACCCACTGTTGTATTTCCATTAAGGTTTTGGTCTTTGACTGTTTCCAGACAAATGGTGAACATCATTCACAATGAAGTTTTCAAACATAACAAGACTTATTTTTTTTTTTTTTTAGGAATCACTGCTGGGACTCACTTTTGGGTCATTGGTATTTGACTTTTGAAGCTAAAATGTAAGAAATTGTGATCATAAAACACATTCTCAGTCCCAACTTATCATATATGGACACGTGGTTTGGGCTCCCTCCGCGTCACTTTTTGACATTATGAGTGTCCCTGACTTGTCATTTTTTGACGTGCTGGCTTTTCCTATTAAATCAGGGGTCCCCGACCTCTGGGCCATGACCTGGTACCAATTCGAGGGCCGCTTGGTACCCGGCCACAGACAGGGAAAGAATCTATACACTAGTCAAGGATGCCCAACCCTTGTGACATGGACCGGTACCGGTTTGAGGCCTGGAGGTCGGGGAACCCCCTTGATTTAATAAGATACTGTTTTCC
Organism: Oryzias melastigma; assembly: GCF_002922805.2. Lineage (NCBI taxonomy): Eukaryota > Metazoa > Chordata > Actinopteri > Beloniformes > Adrianichthyidae > Oryzias > Oryzias melastigma. Next base: position 7,284,453 of record NC_050513.1, read on the forward strand.
GTACCAGTACCCTAACTTGGACACAGAACCGGTACCACTGGACTGAGGACCAGTGATTTAATGGGAACACGTAGCACGTCAAAAAACGACTAGTTGGGGACACTAAACCTCAAAAAGAACCTGAACCATACGTCCATATATCACGAGTTGGGAGTGAGAAAGCGTAGGGTCATTTGTTTTTGAATTCCCAACTACCAACGACTTTTGGTTTTATTTACTGAACTTTTAATTACTTTTAGAGTAAATCCCACGAGTATTTTTATTTTACCAAGTGAATGTTAACCCAAAATTTCAATCTTCTGATAGTTTGTTGTGATTTCCGCCTCTTTTATCAGTTGTGTGACTTCATCTTTGCACAGCTGAGATGTCAAATTATCTTTTTAGTCTCCCGCTAGTCCCAATGTAGTTTCTTAAACTGCCAATGTTTCTTGAATTTTTGCCACTTTCTCACTAAATTAAGATGCATTTTTGAAGTCAAACTTCCAGAACAGCAATGACATGGGGTTGGGGCGGTTGAAGTGGAAGACACGAACAACCTTCTCCAAATATTTTAAGACAGTTTGGAAAACAATGTGCTTAAATAAAACCAATTTTCAACTTATATAGCTTAATAATATAGAGTTTTTATGTATTTGCAATGGAAGGAGAGCTTTTTTCCTCAAATCCAGGTTAAGAGAATTTTAGTTGAATTGACCTTTACATTTATTTTAAAAGACAATAAGAAAGACGTGAATCTTTAAAAAAAAAAAAAAAGAAAAGAAAATATTGAGTTATGATAATTATTTATATAAGCATGGAAAGTAAAACTGAATTCTGTTGACAAATGGGCTCTAAAAAAGGAATTGCTTGATTAAAAAACTTTGACATAACAGTCGGCTGGGCAAAATAATGAATCATTTCTCAGCCTGCAGATTAAAAGACTAATCAATGTGGAGTCTGTCTGGCTCCTCAAAGTGAGGGTTTAACTTTGTGGCCCCAAAACAAACCCAAGAGTTTTTGCTGCTTTCAAAGTTTCTGATAGTTCAGAAGTCGGACGTTTTGGACCTCAAAACCAATAACTGCTTTTTAAATAGAACGTCTGGTTTGGAGCGCGCTCCGTTTAAGCTACCAAAGAGGAGATAAGTCTGAGTTTGTCTTTAAATACCTGAGGACACGGCTTTATCTGTATTGGATAGCGATACCTGTCCTGATGTAACTCCTCGACTCTCAGAGAAGATAAGACTTGCTACAGAGATAGTTGCAGTTGTGGATTAAACGAATACTTCAGACTCACCAGTTGACCAGCATCGCGGCGTTGTTCCCTGCCATGAAAGGAAGCTCCCCACGAACGCCCTGGAGTACAAATCCATGCAACAAAAGTAGTACGATCCTCCAAAGGAGCATGTTCCACAACGATCCCTTGCTCCCGGTCCTGGAAGGATCCATACATCCACGCTATGAAGGTCACCAAGACCTAAAAGAATTCTATTGGGTTGTTGCAGTCATGATATTGCTGGGGGGCGTCCTGACTGTGGCATTGTAAGGAAATATTTCTTGATATTCTGCAAAGATCTCCCTTATCGTCCACCTGCTGTCACAAAGTTCTCCGTTTCCTTCACCATGTCAGCCAGATGATTATTCCATATGGAGGTGTTAGACAGGAATAATAAAAAAAAACTTAAAAGGAAGAAGAGGGAATGCCCAGGCTAACCCCCCTCCATCCCACCAGTGACGAACAGCAGCGAGTGTCCTCCCTCTGCGAGCTGTGTCAACACGGACACGTCATGCTTCATGTGTGTTTCCCTCAGTCTATGCGCTGCTTCAGCCGGCAGGAAGGACTGGGCGGCGCTTTCGGCGAGGATCCCAGGACAGGAAGCACCCCCCCCCCCTCCCTCTCTTTCTCTTACTGATGGCGGGATGCAGATTGTAACCAGGGATTAGGGAGGTTCAAAAATCGGATTTTGCCCAGAGAAAGCCGTGTGTATTACTGAGTGTGTGTTAGTGTGTGTGTGTGTGTGAGAGAGAAATAGGGAGAGAGCAGGAGATGCATTGGATTTTCATAGTTCAGGAGCTCCTGCAATCACCAACCGCTGCTTGTAAAAGGATTTTTTTAAAGCCTCAAATGCAATCTTTAGTACTTTTACTCAATATTATGTCCCTTTCTTTTCTGTTTGTATCATGCACTTTAAGTGTTTCTGGATTTCCCGTCTCTATTGTCAAAACTGGCACATTTCCTCAAGAGAAAAACATTTATTTCTACTGAAATTGGAGGAATTTGTTAAAAATTCTTGAATCTCTTTTGTATTCGGCTACTTTTGTGATTAAAATAAAAAGTCAGGCAAAAGTGTTGAAAGATTGAATTTAATTCTTGTGCTATCTTTGGGGTCCAGATGACCCCCAACCATTGATGTGTTATCTCTCCCCTGACAAAGGTGGACAGGATTTCATGTCTTTCATTGGACACCAGTGAAAGATTGAAAATTATTGAAAAAAACAGTTAAGTACACTGTCTTGTGGGGTCCACTCCCAACATCAACGTGCCTAAGACAGCAGGAGGGTTACCTGTACAAAAAACTAAGTCATAGACCAGGCGTCACACCATTGCTGTTATTGACAACTGTTAGATCTGAGGATGTATTCAGATTAGAAAAGTCCGCTGGTCACAATGGAGTCCTGGACCTTGCGTTTGGTCTGTATTCAGACTGCCGTCAACCGGATATTTCTGTTTCGGACAAAAGCTTGTAAACATACTGGACTGAATAAGCTAGGCAAAGCAACCAAAGAAAGCAAACAGAGAAAGAGTAATGGAAGTCCTAAGCTTTGCAATACTTGTTAGGATAGTATTTCTATGACCAATTTTGAACGTCTGTATCAAGCTAGCTCTGCTAGCTCGTTGCCGGGTGGCTGGCTAGTGTAGCAGTCTCGATCGCTCCAGCTTCATGGACTCTGTGAAAGGCTTGTGACCTATCCAAGGTGTAGCCTTTGCCGATAGTAACCGGGACAGTCTCCGGCAACCCTGCGGCCCCAGTTAAAAAAACGGATGGAAGTTCAGGACGAAAATCCTCGCATTAAGCGGCCATGTTGGATTTTGTTCTACCCTTTGATCGAGTCACTGAAAAATGTCACGGGCTTAAAGCTGAGACCCTGATTGGTTGATGCACTGCAATGCCCAAATCGTGCCACAGGACCTCAGATTGTGTCTGTCAGTCTGTCCTTTCTATTGTGTTTACATCCAGTAATTCCCAGCTACGGTGGCTGTTTGGTCCAGTCGTTCCACTCCAAGTACGGAACCTATTGAGACCAAGAAAAATGAGAGTGAACCAGAGCTCAGTCCAATTGGAATCAACAAAGACCGCCTTGAAAGATGGGTCAGAGAGGGGTTCATGGTCCTAGACCAGGGATCACTTGGCGATATACAGACTGAAAATTTGTCCCGGATTATTGAGGGAAAAGAAAATAGTTCACTTTAAAGGGTAACCAAACAAGGAAGTTGGAGGCTGACTCCGCCCACAGCTGAATTTTAAGAGGGGTGGGGCTAGGGAACAGGACTGTTGTCATTACAACAGATCATGACCCAGTACTTAAATAGTTTGACCAATCGCAAAATTCAGATGTAATACCTCGATTCAGCCTGTAGGGGGCAGACTAAATTTTCAAGAAGTTTATTTCATAAAAAAGCCCCATTTATAGAGGTCAACCAACAAAAAAAGTTGATTTGGGTTTTTGTTACCCTTCAAGCAGATCACTGAAAACACCCTAATGTATCTGACGATTATGAAGTATCTTTCAAAAAGTGCCAAAAGGAAGAATTAACCTTAAACTAGGTGTGTGCAAACGTTTGAAAGAAAAAAATATATATATTCATGCTTTATAGAAGAGTTTGCAGGCCCGTCGACTGTGTCTGTGGTTTTTTTTTTTTACATTTAATTTTAGTTTTTTTTATCCGTGCTACACACTGTTTATGTCCTTTCTTTGAGGACTTTTTGTGTTTATTTTCAGTATGGTCCTTGCAGTTAGTGACTCCTGCTGGCCATAATAAGAATAAACATTACGATTACAATATGGAAGACTTTGCAACCATGTTGAGTGTTTTTCTTTTTCTGGTCATGTTCGTTTGGGATTATTCCTTTCCTTCAATTGCAAAAACAATATGGTCTTTGAGGGCAAGGAAAAGCCAACATAATTAAAGCTAAAAATGCCGAAATAGTTGATAAAATGTAATAACTTTGTTATTTTTCCTTGGAGTTTTGTTTACAAGGATCCAATAACGTTCATGTAAGATCTGTTCCTTTCAATTCAATGTTCATGTTTATTTCAATTGGTTTTGTGTATTTTTTTTAACAAGTTCACTATATTTTGCAGTTTAAGCCCATATATTGTGATCAACCAAATACTCGGAAAAGACAAATCCCATTTCTGTAGGTCGTACTTAACATGATGAACGAAAAAATTCATATCTGCGTAATAAACAGATGAAGAGGAGTCACGTTTTGAGTGCTTTTAAGGGGCTTGAGGTTGTGAACAAAAAGTCCTAAAGATTGTTTCTCCAAGTTCCCCCAAGTGCTCAAACAGCTGGAATGGAATTAACACATTTTCCACTAAAAATGGCTTTCTATAGTGTTCCAATCAAAGTCAAGGGTTTAATGTTTCTTAATATTTTTCCCTGTTGAGGTAAAAAGTTTGTTTTTTTCTACTTTTAGGACAGTACACAGTGATGATGGCCCACTTCTACTTGAAAAGGAAGATTGGATATTTTGTCATCCAGACGTACATGCCATGCTTCATGACGGTTATCCTGTCCCAGGTGTCATTTTGGCTTAACAGGGAATCGGTTCCTGCTAGGACCGTCTTTGGTAAGTAAAGCCGCTTAATCCCAAATGTTTGAGATTCATAACAGTCTGATAACAGCGACCATCAGCGCCGCAGCATGAGACAAAAAAATGCAAACGTGTAATGCTCCTTGTTTGTGTTCAGGAGTGACCACCGTGTTGACCATGACCACCCTCAGCATCAGTGCCCGGAACTCTCTCCCCAAAGTGGCCTATGCGACCGCCATGGACTGGTTCATTGCTGTATGCTACGCTTTTGTCTTTTCTGCTCTCATTGAGTTTGCTACAGTGAACTACTTCACCAAGAGAAGCTGGGCCTGGGACGGCAAGAAAGCAATGGAGGCGCAGCACCCAAAGGTATAAAATGTTCATCAAAAGTAGGGCTGCCACGATTAGTCGACTAATCGATGACTAATCGAATATTAAAATCGTCGACGACTAACTTAATTGTCAACTAGTTGTTACTTTATATTATATGTAGTCAGAGTGTGGTAAAGCTGAAGTTATAATAGTATTCTGCTGGAGTTTAGCTAATATTTCAGCTGCATGCTAGTAACTTTGGCTAATTTAGGCTTTTTTCAGTTTTTTTAGGATGTTTTCAAATCTTTCAGCTCCATATTAGCTGCTTTTGCTAATTTAGCCATTTTTTCAGTTTTTATGGGTTTATTTGGAGTTTAGCTAATAATTCAGCTGCATGCTAGCTATTTTTGCTAATTTAGACATTTTTCAGTTTTTATAGGCTAATTTGGAGTTTAGCTAATATTTCAGCTGCATGCTATCTATAAGTCAAGATATACAGAAAACTCTGAGGAATTAAAGACTTTTTTGTTCTTTTTTGCCAAAACAATATTGACAAAAGTAGTAGAATAATGTAAAATTATGTGTAATTGCATTGATAAAAGTAGAAAAAAACTGTTTAACTGTTAATAAACCCTCTTCTGTTCTGCTGCAGAAACGGGATCCCATGGTACTGTCGCAGAAGCCCAACAACGTTTGCTCGGCAGGTGTCAACTACACCCCCAACCTCACCAAGGACGTGGCCATCTCCACCATCTCCAACACCACGTCGGTGCAGCTGCGCGGCACCGAGACCAAAGCGGTGGACCCCAAGAAGACCTACAACAGCGTCAGCAAGATCGACAAGATGTCACGGATAGTGTTCCCCGTCCTCTTCGGCACCTTCAACCTCGTCTACTGGGCCACGTACCTGAACAGAGAACCGGTGGTGAAGGGAGTTGTCACTTCAACATAATCACTCCTTACATTTTCTGAAACAGTTTGTACAAGGGGTGATGACGCCCGCTTCATGAATGCCATTAAAAGGTCTCTGGCTCAGAGAAAAGAAAAACAACAAAAAAAAAAGAGTATCTGCGCTTGAAGAACAAAAACTGCACCCTGCTATTTAATTCCAGCACTTTGAATGGATGCAAGGCTGCAACTGAAACCCTTTCCTACTTTTCATGGCCTAGAAAAAAACTGCTTCACAGACTTCTTTAATCGAAGAGTTGACGCTTTGCTTCTTTCTCATCTTTCTTGCTGCAGTTTGCATGACGTTCTCCTTTACAGGAAACCATGGACTCTTCTTTGTCTTGAATGCTGACCGTAATTGATCAGTCTTTGCTTAAAGTACAGAGGCACTTCATTTGCATTGAAAAGTGGACTTAAAAAAAAAAAAAAGCATACAATTTCACTCTCTGTGGAGGTAAATGCTGCAAATGAACTGATATTTCCCCTTTTGTGTTATTTGAGAAGAAAAAAAAAAGCCAGTTTTCTCCCTATGCTGGTTCTTGTTGTACAGTTTTACCTAATGCTTCAATATCTTCTGCTGCAGGGCTGGCTTCTCCAATGAAAGATTTTCAATGAAACTTATTTTTAAGCAAAAAAAAAAAAAAAAGCAAAATATTCACCGAACATTAAAACATCATCAGCATATTTAAAATTAAAGAGGGGACTTAAGTTAATATTTGAAATGTCTGAAGAAAAAAAAAAAAGAATCATGTCAATAATTGCTGTCATTGATCCTTTTATAATTGGATTTATGTGATTTTACTTAGTCTATAAAAATGAATACCTCGAACTAAAATTTCAAATATAATTGACATCAATTGTGTTATTCAGTAAAGCTGTTAGGCATCTATTTTGGGAAATGACCTAACAAAACCCTTTAAACTCTTACCACAAAAAACAGCTTAAAAATGTATACAGTGGCCTAAACCTTTCATAATTTTATACCTTTGTTCGTCTAAAAAGGCTTATGGTCATTCAGTAAATGTTAAAGTTAAATAAACTGGGCACAAAAGAATAGACATTTCTGATATATATATATTTTACCATGCTTATTGGATTAACATTTAAACACCAGAGATGTTACCAGCCGACATCCAAACGCTCTCTTTGACACGAAGAAAAGCATCTTTTCATCTCTGCTTGGCACTGATGTGCAACACTTTACTATTGTAACCAAAGCCAATTTTCCCCATGACAAATTCAGTTGATATATGTCGATTGTTTAGGTACTTTACTACTGTAAAGTGTTGCATATCAGCGCAAAGCTGCTTTTCTCTGCTTCAGAATCTGCAGGAATTACGTCAAATGTGTCAACGTTCAAATACATATGATAGTCAAAAGAATACCCTGATGTTAGAAGGTTAAAAATATATGATTTTTACATTTCTGGTAATTTTTCTTTTCTAAGAAATATTCATTTGTGTAATGAGGAGTACAATAGCCCTTATGACGTCTTTTCTTCTCAGCTAAGACTTTGAAAGCATAGCAAAAGAGAACAGCAGAGTAGAAGGCTATTAAAGGAGAAACATTTCATTTAAAGTTATTGCTTTCATTATTTTTGCAATGCTTCAAGGATTGGTGATGTTTTAATCTTTGTCAATGATGATACCATTGTTGACTCAATAATTGGGAAGGCAGCTGCCCCCTCTTGTACTTTCATGGATAGTACTTTCCATTTTAGATGATGGTATGTCATCGACCCAAAACCAGCTGTTTTACATTGGAGTAAACAAGGATGGACATATTTGTGTAACGGTTTGATATATTTTTGCCCTCTCTTGGTGGGTGCAGTACTCCGGGCTTTAGGAGTTTAAATATCTTGGGGTCTTGTTCACGAGTGAAGGAAGATCTGAGGCGAATTGGAGCGGCGTCCGCCATTATGCGGTCGTTGAGGTGAAAGGAGAGCTGAGCCAGAAAGCAAAATTCAAAAATCCCAGTACTCACCTATGGTCATGAGCTCTGGGTCATGACCGACAGTACAAGATCCCGACTACAATCGACTGAGATGAGCTTCCTCCATAGGGTGGCTGGGCGCTCCCTTAGAGATAGAGTAAGAAGCTCAGTCACCCGGAGAGAGCTCGGAGTAGAGCCGCTTTCCCTACAAATCAGGAGGAGCCAGTTGAGATGGACCTGGCATCTAATCCAGATGCCCCCTGGACGCCTCCCCGGGGAATGTCCCACTGAGTGGAGGCCCTGGGGAAGACCCAGGACACGCTGGAGAGACTACGTCTCTCAACTGAACTGGAAACACCTCGGGGCTCTCCCAGAAGAGTTGAAGGAAGTGACCGGGGAGAGGGAAGTCTGGGTATCTTTGCTCAGACTTCTGGCTCCGTGACCTGTAAGACACCTTGTGAGGCGAGAGTTGTAAGAAACTTTCCGCTAAGATGTCTCTACTTGTAGAATACATCTGTAAGGAACTATATGTTAAGATTTCCCTACTTGTAGGTCACATTTAGAAGGATACATCTGTAGGGAACTAAACGTTGATATTTCACTTCTTGCTAGTGTTCATTTGAAAGGAACTTAACACTAAGATTTCCCTACTGGCAAGGCTACATTTGTAAAAACTTTACGTTAAGATTTCACAACTTGTAAGGCTACATTTGACAGGAATTTTCCATTTCAATTTCCCTAGTTGTAGAGCTACATTTGCAAGGAAAGTTTACGTTAAGATTTATCTACTTGCAAGGCTACATTTGTAAGGAACTTTACTTTAAGATTTCCATATTCTTGGGGCTACATTTGTAAAGAACTTTCCGTTTCGATTTCCCTAGTTGTGGAGCTACATTTGCAAGGAACTTTGAGTTAAGATTTCCCTACGTGCAAGGCTATAATTGTTAGCAACTTTCTATTTAGATTTCCCTAGTTGTAGGGCTACATTTGCAAGGAAACTTAACGTTAAGATTTTGTTTCTTGCAAGGCTAGATTTGCAAGGAACTTAACATTAAGATTTCCTTACTTTTGGGGCTACATTTGATAGGAACTCGTCGTTTGGATTTCTCTAGTTGTAGAGCTACATTGGCAAGGAAAGTTTACGTTAAGATTTGTGTCTTGCAAGGCTAGATTTGCAAGTAACTTTGCGTTAAGATTTCACTACTTGTAAGACTACATTTGTAAGGAACTTTACGTTAAGATTTCCGTACTTTTGAGGCTACATTTCCGTTTCGATTTCCCTACTTGTAAGACTACATTTTCAAGGAAACTTTACGTTAAGATTTCTCTACTTGCAAGACTACAGTTGTGAGGAACTTTTCGTTTGGGTTTCCCTAGTTGTAGAGCTACATTTGCAAGGAACTTTGCGTCAAGGTTTCCCTACTTGTAAGGCTATATTTGTAAGGAACTTTACGTTAAGATTTCCCTACTTGCAAGGCCACATTTGTAAGGAACTTTACGTTAAGATTTCCCTACTTTTGGGGCTACATTTGTAAGGAAATTTCCATTTCCATTTCCCTACTTGTAGAGCTACATTTGCAAGGAAAGTTTACGTTAAGATTTCTCTACTTGCAAGACAACATTTGTAAGGAACTTTACGTTTCAATTTCCCTACTTGTAGAGCTACATTTGCAAGGAAACTTTACGTTAAGATTTCACTACTTGCAAGACTACATTTGTAAGGAACTTTACGTTAAGATTTCCGTACTTTTGGGGCTACATTTTTAAGGAAATTTACTTTTCGATTTCTCTACTTGTAGAGCTACATTTGCAAGAAAACTTAACGTTAAGATTTTGTTTCTTTCAAGGCTAGATTTGCAAGGAACTTTGGGTTAAGATGTCACTACTTGGAAGACTACAGTTGTAAGGAACTTTTCGTTTGGGTTTCCCTAGTTGTAGAGCTACATTTGCAAGGAACTTTGAGTTAAGATTTTCCTACTTACAATTGAAAGCTAGATTTTCAAGGAACTTTACGTTAAGATTCTTTACTTGTAAGGCTACTTTTGTAAGACACTATCTTAAGACGATGCAATCAATGTAATTCATATGGATTCTAAGGCAGAGAAAAGTTGCTTTGAGGTGTTATGCAACACTTTACTGCTGTAATGTGTTGCTTATTATTGCAAAGCTGCTTTTCTCCACCTCACGTATATTGAAGAGCATGTCTAATTTAGGTGTAGCTGGCGACATCTCTGGTTCTAAACGGTTAACTGGGACATCCCATAAAATCGACTGTGCCACTCTGCTAGTTCACCTGTAAATACACATATCCTCCATATGCCTCCAGAAAGAGGAAAACAGGCTTTGTTCCAATTCAAATTGTGAAACTTCATTGCATTTAGGAAACAAAATCAAACAGATTCTTTTTTTTGTGCAGAATTTATTTAATCCAGTGAGGAATAATACTTTTTTTTTACAGCAGAGGTTAAATTAGGCTACTTTGATGACACCAAAAAGTGGCACAAATTTTCACAAACTTTATTAGCTTAAAAAAATTCCTCGTAAGGGACCTTAACCATCAAATGTCTTATTGTCTCTATATGCTGCTGTTGACTTTATGGCCATTTATTTTAACATTATATTTGCTATTATTTCATGATTTCTTTTAAGGAAAAGCTCAGTTCACCTAATAGCTTGTAGTCTCAAATGCAAAAAAAGTATCTTAAATTGTTTTATATGAGCAGTTCACCCAAAACTATAGCAGTAAGCGTGCTTTTTAGTGCATTTCTAGCTCCAGAACTTATGGTTTGTAAGAAAAAGTTCTAAAATTCATTGATATTTTTGCGACTTATTCTTGTTTTAAATGTGTATATATATATATATATTTTGGCTATTGAGCCAAACGTCAAACAAGGAGTTGTGTACATAGCCTTTAAATTTTTGCCGATTTTTCTTGAACCCCCTGAAAAACGTACTTATCATTTATACATTCTTTCTTTCCTAAGCCTTTAGAAGAAAATGCCAAAGTCTAATGGTGACTTTTACCTTAATCTAAGTATATTTCTGTCCTTCTCTAGAAGTTTAGTGTGTAAAGCCTTTTTGTTTCATCTGATCAAACATCTTATGAGATGCTTTTTTTGTGTGCTGGTTTTTGTATCTAAGGCGGGAAGTGGTCCTGATGGTCACAGCGTTTGTGTCTCGTTGGTATTTGGTGAGATTTCCTCAGGAAAAACAGGAACCGTGAGTCTCCAGAAGAGTATTTCCTTTACCACACTTCTCCCTTTTCTTCTGGAATACTAATAATGAACTTGGAGATCAGCTCTACGCTCTCAGCTGCTTCATGGACCTAAAATAATCAATATCGAAATGTTTTTCTTTTTTTTGAATATAAATTTTGATATTAACACTGTGTTTTATGGCTGACTAACGATGAGGCTCAAACTTTATCCAACCTATAGGTTGCTGAGATTCACCACCTTAGGTGGGTGCAGTGCTTGATGGAGCATGACAGCAGAGTGAGATGAATCCAGAGAAACGCAGCTGGATGTAAAAGAGTAGACCAGCAACCTCCAGCTGCAGAACATCTGCTCCTTTGACACATCTGACGTCATTTCTTCACATTTTCAATTATACACGTGAAAGGCATCTTGGATTTTTGAGTTTTTTTCTTTTTTTTCTGTGGATGCCAGAATGTAAAATAAAATCTTGTGAAAATAAAAAAGTAATTTTTCATTGATCCAAGCATTATTTGACTAGATATTTTTTTTTTACATGTATATGTATTTTTCGTGTAACTTATTATTATTATTTTTTTAAAAAGCAAATTGTTTAATTTTTTTGTTTTTCTTTGAGTTGCGAAATTTTACTAAAACAAATTTATTCTGAAAAGTTTGACTTTTTTTTGCTTTAATTATTGTTGAAATTTTTATTTTGAAAATTATGAGTTGTTTTTATTGTTTTGCTTTAACTGTTGTTCATAAGTTTTATTTTTGCATTTTTTTTTAATTTATTAACATTATTTTTGCTTTATTTGTTTATTTTTGTAACCCTTTTATCATAGTATTTATTTTCTAACTAACATTTGTTATATTGTTCCTGCTCTGATTTTCTTTAAGTTGCAAGATTTTACTAAAAGCTTTATTTGGAAAAGTTTGAGATTTTATGTTTATATCCTGTGGTTTCTAGGGTTAAAGATTTAGCTAAAAATTATCATTTTTAAAAGTTCCTACAAGTTTTTTTCTTTTATGTTTTTTTGTTGTTGTTTGCTTTATTTTTCTCAACTGTTGTTTATTTTTTAAGCTATTTTATTTATGTTCTTTTTTTCTTAAATCACAACTTGGTTTATTATTCCTGCTCTGGTTTTTCTGAAGTTTTAAAATTTTACTGAACATTTTTCTTTTAAGTTTGAGATTTTTTTATACTTTATGATTTTTTTTAGTGCTTCAACTGTTATGTTTATTTAATTATTAAAATTTATTTATTAACCATTTTTTGTTTAATTATTCTTTCTTTCTTTCAGTTGCAAAGTTTACAAAAACAATATTTTAAAACATGTTTGACCATTTTTTGCTTTAATTGTTGCTTATTTCTTGTAACCTTTAATTTATTTTTTTTAACCTACATTGATTTAATATCCTTGCTCTAGTTTTATTTAAGTTGCAAGATGTCACTATTTTCGATTAAAGATAGAGATTTTTACACTTTTTCTGTTTTATTTTTTGCTTTAGATGTTTATTTTTGTAATCTGTTTATTTTATTTTATTTTTAGCCACCATTTTTTTTAATTCCTGCTGCTTTTTTTAAGTTGCAAAATTTTACATCAAATATTCGTTTGAAAAGTTATTTATTTATTTATTTATAAATAACCAACATTCATTTTACACTTCTTGCTATGGTTTTATTTAAGTTTTATGGTTTTCCTAAAACAATTTTCTTGGAGTTGAATTGACAACCTTTATTTTGAAAACATTTATTCTTGGCTCAGGATAGATGATACAAATATGAAAAGGTAAAAGTAAAATTAGTAAAAAAGGGAAAATGGTGCAGAAATTTAAAGCAAAGAAAATAAAAGTTTTTAAAAAAGTGCATTTTTACATTTTTTTTCTTTTGCATAAGTTCATTTTTTTATTATTTTTTTATGTTTACATGAATTTGTAGGATGTATTTCTTTTCTTCAGCACCTCTGAACATCACATATTGTCCTAAGATGGAGGTGATTCAATGTTCTGGGTGGTTTCATCCTTTGAAGACGCGCCGTTGTTTCCACGCCGGTCCGAGCATCTCCAGAAGCAGCAGAACCGCGGCGTTTCCTGAGCCCGTCTATCTCTGCACACTAAGAAACAGCTGCCTGCCTTTCTTCAGCCGTCACTGTGACGGGCTGATCTGCCATACATCTGTTAGAAAAGGGATTTAGTTCTGCTTAAGTTGCTCTCCCACCACCCCTCCCCGGTCAGGAGGTCCCTCACAGCAAAGTGCTTCCCCTCCCAGTCTAAGCTGCTGCCGCCTGATGACAAACACTTGTTTTTCTCGCCCGCCGAGTCCCGCCAGCTGTGGCTGGCGTGCACCAGCGCCCAATTTAGGATTGATTATGTGCAGTTCATCCAAAGTGAAGCAGACGGAAGTGTGGAAGTGCCAGCTAAGGGGATGAAACTCCAATCGAGCACTCTGCTTATGGAAATAATTACATCCGTTTTACCCTAAATAATTGAAAACACTCATTAAGTGAAGATCAATCATCCATGCTGCCTTAAGATATTTGATTTATTGTCTTAAAATATCAAAAATTCAGAAAAAGTTTAATTTGTTTCTGTGTTTAGACCAAGTATACACCATAAAAAATCAATACAGGACACAATTATTAAATCAAACATTTAAAAAATGAAATAAATGTTAAAGCTAATTCAAAATGACCAAAATGCAATTTCCAAACAATTTTATAAAAGTAAAAAAGACAAACCTTTGCTTGAAACCCGTTTTTCCTCCTCTTCCTTTCTTTTTGCCCTTTTTACTGTCCCTGAAGGCTTGTTTTTCCATCCTTAAAGTTTTAAAGAAGCACCAACAGCGGCGCCCC